>NC_085846.1:4381689-4490247 GCF_035594765.1 Anolis carolinensis | reverse complement strand
AATCATAGAATAGTAGAGTTGGAAGAGACCTCATGGGCCATCTAGTCCAACCCCCCGCTAAGTCTTGCTTATCCAAGATAAACGGGCCGGAAGAAGCTTGGATAAGTGAAAATCTTGGATACTAAGGAGGGATTAAGAAAAAAGCCTATTAAACATAAAGCAAAAAATCTTTACTAATATCTCCAAAACATTTTGGAGATGGGGGTCCCGTTCCAATTAGCATTTATTATTATTATTATTACAGTAGAGTCTCACTTATCCAAGATAAACGGGCTGGAAAAAGCTTGGATAAGCGAAAATCTTGGATAATAAGGAGGGATTAAGAAAAAAGCCTATTAAACATAAAACAAAAAATCTTTAATATCTCCAAAACATTTTGGAGGTGGGGGTCCCGTTCCAATTATTATTATTATTATTATTATTATTATTATTATTATTATTATTATTGTTACAGTAGAGTCTCACTTATCCAAGATAAACGGGCTGGCAGAAGCTTGGATAAGCAAAAATCTTGGATAATAAGGAGGGATTAAGACAAAAGCCTATTAAACATCAAATTACATTATGATTTTACAAATTAAGCACCAAAACATCATGTTTTACAAGAAATTGACAGAAAAATCAGTTCAATACACAGTAATGTTATGTAGTAATTACTGTATTTACGAATTTAGCACCAAAACATTGCAACATTTACTACAAAAACAATGACTACTAAAAGGCAGACTGCCTTGGATAACACAGGACCTTGGATAAGTGAAGCTTGGATAAGTGAGACTCTACTGTATTATTATTATTATATTTCTTACTCACCTCTCCTTGTGGCTCAGGGTGGGTTACAGAACAATTAAAACACATAAACATTATAAAAATACTACAAAGACACAAATATTAAAATGTATTTCCATAGCTATGTATTATACACAACTCTGATTTCTTTTAAGGTTGCTGTGAGTTTGCCAGGCTGTCTGGCCATGTTCCAGAAGCATTCTCTCCTGACATTTTGCCCCACATCTATGGCAGACATCCTCAGAAGTTGTGAGGTCTGTTGGAAACTACGCAAGTGGGAGTTTATATAATATCTGTGGAATAATGTCCAGAGTGGGAGAATGTCCTGCTTTCTCCAGGTAGGAAGCAGCTAGGCTTTGAAGCTGCAAGGCCATTCAGTGCTTATCAAGGTGGCCAGTGGCAACATTCACACTTGCCTCCAACAGACATAAGTTTTTTCTCCCACCCTGGACATTATTCCACAGGTGCATATATATAAACCCCACTTGCTTAGTTTCCAACAAAACTCACAACCATTGAGGATGCCTGTCATGGATGTGGGCAAAATGTCAGGAGAGAATGCTTCTGGATCATGGCCATAAAGCCCGGAAAACTCACAGCAACCCAGTGATTCTGGCCATGACAGCCTTCAATAACATATAGATTTCCGAAACTCTGCACAACCCTACTTTCTATCTACAGTATCTTTCTGATGCCCCCTTGTGGTTGCATCTGAGCACTGCAGTGTGAGGCTCATGGGTTGCCAGTGGAGGTTGTTTTAAAAATGAGGGATCTGATTTTTAATTAGTTTGTTAATTTGGATCATGAAGGGCATGTGTACCAAGTGTGGTCCAAATCCACCAAGCCACATAGGAGCTTTTGAAGGAAAAACATGCATACATCATTTTGCATTTTTATATATGGAGATCATGGATGATCATTATTGTTGCTCTTGTTGTTCTTACAGGGAACCTCGCCGGATCGTCATCCACCGCGGCTCAACGGGGCTGGGCTTCAACATTGTGGGGGGCGAAGACGGCGAGGGGATTTTCATCTCCTTCATTCTGGCCGGGGGTCCGGCCGATCTCAGCGGAGAGCTAAGGAAAGGGGACCAGATCCTCTCGGTAAGGTGGCCATTCCTCCCTCATCCTTGGCCATTGACTCACAATGAGGTTTCCTTCTTGGGTCTTCCCACCTGGCAGAATGGGGTTGGACTGGATGACCTTTGGGGTCGTTTCCAACTCCATAATTCTATGATTTTATGGCCATCTTTTGGGAGAGCTTGGATGGTGTCCTCTCACTTGGCAGAATGAGGTTGCATTGGATGACCTTTGGGGTCCCATCCAATTCCATAATTCTATGATTTTATGGCCATCTGTTGGGAGAGCTTGGATGGTGTCCTCTTGCTTGGCAGAATGAGGTTGCATTGGATGACCTTTGGGATCCCATCCAACTCCATAATTCTATGATTTTATGGCCATCTGTTGGGAGAGCTTGGATAGTGTCTTCCCACCTGGAAGAATAAGGTTGCATTGGATGATCTTTAGGATCCCATCTAACTCCATAAATCTATCATTCTATGGCCATCTGTTGGGAGAGCTTGGATGGTGTCTTCCCACCTGGAAGAATAAGGTTGCATTGGATGATCTTTAGGATCCCATCTAACTCCATAAATCTATCATTCTATGGCCATCTGTTGGGAGAGCTTGGATGGTGTCTTCCCACCTGGAAGAATAAATTTGCATTGGATGACCTTTGGGGTCCCTTCCAACTCCATAATTTTATAATTTTATGGCCATCTATTGGGAGAGATTGGATGGAGTCATCTTGCTTGGCAGAATGAGGTTGCATTGGACGACCTTTGGGGTCCCATCCAACTCCATAATTCTAGCATTCTATGGCTATCTGTTGGGACAGCTTGGATGGTGTCTTCCTGCCTGGCAGAATAAGGTTGCGTTGGATGACCTTTGGGGTCCCATCCAACTCCATAAATCTATCATTCTATGGCCATCTGTTGGGAGAGCTTGGATGGTATCCTCTCACTTGGCAGAATAAGGTTGCATTGGATGACCTTTGGGGTCCCTTCCAACTCCATGATTCTATGATTCTGTGGCTATCTGTTGGGACAACTTGGATGGTGTCTTCCCATCCAAACCTGGCAGAAAGGGGTTGGATTGGATGACCTTTGGGGGTTTCCTTCTAAGTTTGATTATTCTATGGCCGTAAGTCTGAAAGGCAACCAGTTGAGTGAAATGTTCCTACCTGGCAAAATGAGGGTTGGACTGGATGACCTTTTGGGGTCCCTCCATTTCTTTGCTTCTGTGAATCTATGGCCAGTGGTTAGGGAAGCTTGGGTGGTGTGTTACGTTTAGGGGTCCCTTCCAAGTCTATGATTCCATGGCCATCAGTCAAGAGGATTTGAATGATGTCTTCATTGTATACTGTTCAACTCCAGCAGAGGCTGGATGGGCATCTATTGGGAGGGCTCTGGCTGCGTCTTCCTCCCCGGCAAAAAGGGGTTGGACTGGATGAACTTTGGGGGTCCCTCCTGTCAGGAAAACTCGTCCTGGATGATGGATGTGAGGCAGATATATGGAGGCACTTACAGCCTTCCGTCTCAATATTCTCCTCCGTTAGGCCACTTAGCGACTGCTGAGCAGCACCAACAAACAAGACTGCATAGCTGTTTTATCTGCCAATCCCAGCGGCTATATATCTTTATTTACACAGCTATTTACAAGAAAACAACCGAAGCTGCTGGCACACATGTCGCTTAGACAGAGAGTTTAATGGCGACTAGCAAGAAGCCCTTGGGTCTACTCCCATCCCAATTTGCACTTCCAAGAATTTGCAGCACTTTATCAGTCACCTTGTGTTTACAATATTTATATGGTGCACCTTACCTAGTCTGCTTTTACAACCTCTCCATTTCAATCCATGTTTTTGCTAGTTCTTGTCATTTGTTTTTTGGCTAATGTTTAAATTTTTATAATTGTGCATGTCTCTTGTCTATTGTTGTGTTTTATATTGCTATTGTTTTTATTCGGGCTTGGCCCCATGTAAGCCGCCCTGAGTCCCCTTTGGGGAGATAGAGGCGGGGTATAAAAATAAAGTTGTTATTATTATTATTATTATTATTATTATTATTATTATTATTATTATTATTATCAGTGAAGAACACTCCTCCCACGTTCTATTGTCCATGACATGTCTTCCTTCTATGTATGTAAAACAGAAGTCTCATTTCTTTGCCCTTCTAGCAATAAATCAATGCTCTATGCAATTAACTCCTACAACACTGGAATGCTTACCGGAGCAAACATACATTCACTTTAACAATGAGTGAACATTTCACACACTACAAAAACCATTACTCTGACACCTACCAACTCTATGGTTCCCACCCACAGGTCAATGGCGTGGATCTCAGGAACGCGACGCACGAACAGGCGGCCATTGCGCTAAAAAACGCTGGGCAGACGGTCACGATCATCGCTCAGTACAAGCCGGACGGTGGGTTCTTTGGGGCAGGGAGGTGGGTTTGTGTCTTTCTGAGAGCCTTGGGTTATCACAGAAGGGATGCTATAGACCCAGGTTCTAATCCTGCCTCGCTCCCGACAGAATACAGCCGCTTCGAGGCCAAGATCCATGACCTTCGGGAGCAGCTGATGAACAGCAGTTTGGGCTCAGGGACAGCTTCGCTGCGGAGCAACCCCAAGCGGGGGTTTTATATACGGTGAGACCCCAAACGAGCCCAGCCCACCCTCAAAATACCCCAGGCTAGGTTTAAAAAGTGACCTTCATGCTCCCCGTTTCCTCTCCTCCTCCTGCGCAGGGCACTCTTTGACTACGACAAGACAAAAGATTGTGGCTTCCTGAGCCAAGCGCTGAGCTTCCATTTTGGCGACGTCCTCCATGTCATCGATGCTTCCGACGAGGAGTGGTGGCAGGCGCGGCGCGTCCATCCGGACGGAGACAGCGACGAGATCGGGTTCATCCCCAGCAAGAGGCGGTGAGGGCGGAAAGGGGGGCATTTGTTATTGCCCACTTCACATGCCCACATGATTGGTCTCTCAAATGCCCACATTATTGATGCCCCCAAATGCCCATATTATTGATCGCTGAAATCCTCACATTAGTGGCCCCACAAATGCCCCTATTATTTATTCCCCAAATGCCCATATTATTGGTCGCTGAAATCCTCATATTAGTGATTCCCCAAATGCCCATATTATTGATCCCCAAAATCCTCACATCAGTCACCCTGCAAGTGCCCCTATTATTTATTCCCCAAATGCCCATATTATTGATCACCCAAATGCCCATATTATTGATCCCCAAAATCCTCACATCAGTCACCCTGCAAATGCCCCTATTATTTATTCCCCAAATGCCCATATTATTGATCACCCAAATGCCCATATTATTGATCCCCAAAATCCTCACATCAGTCACCCTGCAAATGCCCCTATTATTTATTCCCCAAATGCCCATATTATTGATCACCCAAAAGCCCATATTATTGATCCCCAAAATCCTCACATCAGTCACCCTGCAAATGCCCCTATTATTTATTCCCCAAATGCCCATATTATTGATCACCCAAATGCCCATATTATTGATCCCCAAAATCCTCACATCAGTCACCCTGCAAGTGCCCCTATTATTTATTCCCCAAATGCCCATATTATTGATCACCCAAATGCCCATATTATTGATCCCCAAAATCCTCACATCAGTCACCCTGCAAGTGCCCCTATTATTTATTCCCCAAATGCCCATATTATTGATCACCCAAATGCCCATATTATTGATCCCCAAAATCCTCACATCAGTCACCCTGCAAGTGCCCCTATTATTTATTCCCCAAATGCCCATATTATTGATCACCCAAATGCCCATATTATTGATCCCCAAAATCCTCACATCAGTCACCCTGCAAATGCCCCTATTATTTATTCCCCAAATGCCCATATTATTGATCCCCAAAATCCTCACATCAGTCACCCTGCAAATGCCCCTATTATTTATTCCCCAAATGCCCATATTATTGATCACCCAAAAGCCCATATTATTGATCCCCAAAATCCTCACATCAGTCACCCTGCAAATGCCCCTATTATTTATTCCCCAAATGCCCATATTATTGATCCCCAAAATCCTCACATCAGTCACCCTGCAAATGCCCCTATTATTTATTCCCCAAATGCCCATATTATTGATCACCCAAAAGCCCATATTATTGATCCCCAAAATCCTCACATCAGTCACCCTGCAAATGCCCCTATTATTTATTCCCCAAATGCCCATATTATTGATCACCCAAATGCCCATATTATTGATC
Organism: Anolis carolinensis; assembly: GCF_035594765.1. Classification (NCBI taxonomy): domain Eukaryota; kingdom Metazoa; phylum Chordata; class Lepidosauria; order Squamata; family Anolidae; genus Anolis; species Anolis carolinensis. The sequence goes on along the minus strand of NC_085846.1, from coordinate 4,484,135 downwards.
CCCAAAATCCTCACATCAGTCACCCTGCAAATGCCCCTATTATTTATTCCCCAAATGCCCATATTATTGATCACCCAAAAGCCCATATTATTGATCCCCAAAATCCTCACATCAGTCACCCTGCAAATGCCCCTATTATTTATTCCCCAAATGCCCATATTATTGATCACCCAAAAGCCCATATTATTGATCCCCAAAATCCTCACATCAGTCACCCTGCAAATGCCCCTATTATTTATTCCCCAAATGCCCATATTATTGATCACCCAAAAGCCCATATTATTGATCCCCAAAATCCTCACATCAGTCACCCTGCAAATGCCCCTATTATTTATTCCCCAAATGCCCATATTATTGATCCCCAAAATCCTCACATCAGTCACCCTGCAAGTGCCCCTATTATTTATTCCCCAAATGCCCATATTATTGATCACCCAAATGCCCATATTATTGATCCCCAAAATCCTCACATCAGTCACCCTGCAAATGCCCCTATTATTTATTCCCCAAATGCCCATATTATTGATCACCCAAATGCCCATATTATTGATCCCCAAAATCCTCACATCAGTCACCCTGCAAGTGCCCCTATTATTTATTCCCCAAATGCCCATATTATTGATCACCCAAATGCCCATATTATTGATCCCCAAAATCCTCACATCAGTCACCCTGCAAGTGCCCCTATTATTTATTCCCCAAATGCCCATATTATTGATCACCCAAATGCCCATATTATTGATCCCCAAAATCCTCACATCAGTCACCCTGCAAGTGCCCCTATTATTTATTCCCCAAATGCCCATATTATTGATCACCCAAATGCCCATATTATTGATCCCCAAAATCCTCACATCAGTCACCCTGCAAATGCCCCTATTATTTATTCCCCAAATGCCCATATTATTGATCCCCAAAATCCTCACATCAGTCACCCTGCAAATGCCCCTATTATTTATTCCCCAAATGCCCATATTATTGATCACCCAAAAGCCCATATTATTGATCCCCAAAATCCTCACATCAGTCACCCTGCAAATGCCCCTATTATTTATTCCCCAAATGCCCATATTATTGATCCCCAAAATCCTCACATCAGTCACCCTGCAAATGCCCCTATTATTTATTCCCCAAATGCCCATATTATTGATCACCCAAAAGCCCATATTATTGATCCCCAAAATCCTCACATCAGTCACCCTGCAAATGCCCCTATTATTTATTCCCCAAATGCCCATATTATTGATCACCCAAATGCCCATATTATTGATCCCCAAAATCCTCACATCAGTCACCCTGCAAATGCCCCTATTATTTATTCCCCAAATGCCCATATTATTGATCACCCAAAAGCCCATATTATTGATCCCCAAAATCCTCACATCAGTCACCCTGCAAATGCCCCTATTATTTATTCCCCAAATGCCCATATTATTGATCACCCAAAAGCCCATATTATTGATCCCCAAAATCCTCACATCAGTCACCCTGCAAATGCCCCTATTATTTATTCCCCAAATGCCCATATTATTGATCACCCAAATGCCCATATTATTGATCCCCAAAATCCTCACATCAGTCACCCTGCAAATGCCCCTATTATTTATTCCCCAAATGCCCATATTATTGATCACCCAAATGCCCATATTATTGATCCCCAAAATCCTCACATCAGTCACCCTGCAAATGCCCCTATTATTTATTCCCCAAATGCCCATATTATTGATCACCCAAAAGCCCATATTAGTGATCCCCAAAATCCTCACATCAGTCACCCTGCAAATGCCCCTATTATTTATTCCCCAAATGCCCATATTATTGATCACCCAAAAGCCCATATTATTGATCCCCAAAATCCTCACATCAGTCACCCTGCAAATGCCCCTATTATTTATTACCCAAATACCCATATTATTGATCACCCAAATGCCCCTATTATTTATTCCCCAAATGTCCATATTATTGATCACCCAAATGCCCATATTATTGATCGCCAAAATGCCCATATTATTGATTCCCCAAATACTCATATTATTGATCACCCAAATGTCTAAATTATTGAAATATCCATGTTACTAGCCCCACAAATGCCCATATTATAGTCCTCCCAATGCCCATGTTATTGACCTCCCAATGTCCATATTGTTGGCCCCCCAAATGTCCATATCATAGAATCCTAGACCTCATGGGCCAACCTCATTCAGCCAAGAAGCATGAAAATCTCATTCAAAGCACCCCCGACGGATGGCCATCCAACCTCTGTTTCAAATCCCCCAAAGAAGGAGCCTCCACCACACTCCGGGGCAGAGAGTTCCACTTCTGAACAGCTCTCTCTCACACACAGTCAGGAAGTTCTTCCTGATGTTCAGGTGGAATCTCCTTTCCTGTAGTTTAAAGCCATTGTTCCATTGTGTCCTAGTCTCCAGGGCAGCAGAAAGAAAGCTTGCTCCTTCCTTCCTAGGACTTCCCCTCACCTCTTGATCCCTGGCCCTCCTCATGTCTCTTCTCCGCCTTCACTTCAACATGCCCAACTCTTTCAGCCGCTCCTCATAGGGATTGTTCTCCAGACCCTTGATCATTTGAGTCACCCTCCTCTGGACACTTTCCAGCTTAGAGCCAACATCTCCCTTAGGTTGTGGTGCCCAGAATGGGACACAGTGTGATTCCAGGTGTGGTTTGACCAAGGCAGAATAGAAGAGAGAGGAGCAGGACTTCCCTGGATCTAGACACTAGGCTCCTCTTGATGCAGGCCAGAATCCCATTGGCTTTTTAAGCCACAGCGTCACATTCCTGGCTCATGTTCTCCTTCCTCCCAAAGAGGATTCCAAGATCTTTTTCAGACGTCCTGCTATTGAGCCAGGCATCGTCCCGCATTCTGTCTCTTTGCATTTCCCTTTTTCTGCCTAAGTGGAGTCTCTTGCATTTGTCCCTGTTGAACTTCATTTTGTTAGTTTTGGCCCATCTCTCTTATTGACCACCTAAATAACCCATATTATTGGCTAATTAACAAACCAACATAAAAACTGTCTTCTTCCTCCTCCTCTTATTCAATTCTTCATTATAATTGTTATTATTATTACAGTAGAGTCTCACTTATCCAACACTCGCTTATCCAACGTTCTGGATTATCCAACGCATTTTTGTAGTCAGTGTTTTCAATACATCGTGATATTTTGGTGCTAAATTCGTAAATACAGTAATTACTACATAGCATTACTGTGTATTGAACTACTTTTTCTGTCAAATTTGTTGTCTAACATGATGTTTTGGTGCTTAATTTGTAAAATCATAACCTAATTTGATATTTAATAGGCTTTTCCTTAATCTCTCCTTATTATCCAACATATTCACGTATCCAACGTTCTGCCGGCCCGTTTACGTTGGATAAGCGAGACTCTACTGTCCTACCCATCATTTCTCAAGGCTCATGCTGAGTTACAACATCATTAGAATAGATAAAAATGTAAAACTATTCCAAACTCATAAGATTATCAAACACTTTAAAATTGTTCAGTGCAATAAAATGTCAACTGATCATTTTCAATGGTCTGAGGTTCCCACCTTTGCTTCTAATGTCTCTTCCTGGGCAAAGTACCAAAAAAGTCCTTACATTTCGGATTGTAGCCTAACGAACTTAGTTGATTTCAGAGTCAATTTAATTCACATCCTTGGTCCGAGTTCACCCTTTTCTCTTTCCGTTTCTCTTTGTCTCTTTTAGGGTCGAGAGACGGGAATGGACGCGACTAAAAGCAAAAGTGAGTCTGGGACACATTTGGAACCCCTTTGTCACCAGCATGCTCTCAATAGAGGTTTCCTGTTGTATTGAACTATGTATCCCACAATCCCCAAACAAGATGATGGGTGTTGTAGTCCGCCTTATCTGGAGGAATGGGGTGATTGAGAAGGGATGTCCACATAGTGCTTGCTCTTCTATTTCCATCAGGAAGATGGGTTTTAGAGTCCTTTATAGGGCGCATCTACACCAGGCATGGGCAAACTTTGACTGTCCAGGTGTTTTGGACTGCAGCTCCCACCATTCCTAACAGTCTCAGGCCCCTTCCTTTTGCCCTTCAGCCGCTTAAGCAGTTTTGGACTGCAACTCCCTTTGGACATTTGTAAAGTGTGTCCCATTATCGGATTATATTTCCTGGTGTAAACCATGGTGTTTTGGACCTCAGTTCCCTCCATTCCTAACAGCCTCAGTCCCCTTCGTTTTGCCCCTCAGCCGTTTAAGCGGCTGAGGGGCAAAAGGAAAGGGCCTGAGGCTGTTAGGAATGGTGGGAGTTGCAGTCCAAAACACCTGGAGGGACAGCCAATGTTTGCCCATGCCGGCTGCTATGAGCCAATCATCCATATACTGAAGGATGTCTTTGAAGTCCAAAACACCTGGAGGGCCCAAGTTGGCCCATGCCTGGTGTAGATGCACTCTTTGTGTTATACCCATGTTCTACTCTACCTCCCGATTCTCGTCCTTCCTTTCTTGCTTCCTTCTTTTTTCTTCCCTTTCTTTCCTCTCCTCATATTCTTCCTTCCTTCCTTTCTTCTCTAGGATCGAGTGCCAGGATCGGGCTCTCAAGGTAGGTGTCTTTTTCCACTTCTCTGTCCCTCTCAGCCTTCTATTTTTGCTCTGTTTCTAAACCTATATAGAGAAATACTTTCCATCTACAACATCGCTGCTGATACTTGTGCCCAAGGGTTGCAGGTTCGAGTTCAGCTTTCACATCACATAACTTCAGCTTGACATTGCTTCGACTGCCATAGCTCAATAGGACCCTGTCATGTTGGCCGCTGTAGTTTGCCAAGTAGAAGGACTTTGTAAAACTACAGCGCCAGGAATGCTATCGCATTGAGCCATGGAAGTTAAAAGTAGGGTCAAACTGTGTTAATTCTCCAGTTTGGATGCACCCCGTTAAAGAAAGGACTCTGGAAAATTTTGGGGTGTTTTGTTTGGGTCTCTGGAAAAATATAACATCTTCCTTCTTTCTTTTCCAGGTCGGGAAGATGCCGTCCTAAGCTACGAAACTGTTGTACAAATGGAAGGTAAGTTTCCCGTTGTTTATTCAGCCTCAACCTTGCAGTCAGCATGTATTTTCTTTGTACTCTGTCCTGTTTTGTCTTTCAAGAACAGCCTTAAAACGCTGTGGTAAGTAAATGAAAACTGCTTTACTTCAGCAAAACATAAAGTACAGCACACTCAGTGGAATAATGCAAAAGGAAACAAGGAAGTCTTAGGGCAAGCACAGTTCTTGGTCTCTGATAAATTCCCAAATCAAATAGCAGCCTTACTTCAGACAAAGAAACAGCAATAAATTCAGATGCAGACTTGAAGCAGGCACAAGGGTAGCAAAGAGTCAGTTTGTTACCAGCAAGAGCTGGCTACACCTGCTTCTGCTTTATAGCCCTGAGTCCCCTCACAGCTGCTAGGGCAGTTCCTAATTACTCAGCTGCATTTCTGGCAGCTATTCTAGCTGAACAATGTCTCTACTCTGTTTCCTCTACTGAAATGAGGGTACTTGCAAAATCTCCTCCTCAGATTCCAACTCACCCTCAGATTCATGAACACTTTCCTGCTCCCCTTCCTCTTCTGAAGAAGAGGAATCGCTAACATACTTGTTCAGTGGAGATTATGGGAACTGCAGTCCAAAACAAACCCCAATTCTGGTTAAAGTGTCTCTATTCCCTTTCCCAAGCCTTCCTGTCTTCTGTATCTGCAAAAAGGTGTTCTAGATATCCTCTAACATTGGGGTTCTTCCTACTCAAGAGGTGTTCTCAGTATTAGAACTGGTGTTGTTGTTGTTGTTGTTGTTATATTTGGGGTTATATTCTCCCTCAAACCTGCCCTCATGGTAACCCTTTTTGCAATCTCCCCCCTAGTGCACTACGCCCGGCCCATCATTATTTTGGGGCCCACCAAGGATCGCGTCAATGACGACCTCCTCTCTGAGTTTCCCGACAAATTCGGCTCCTGTGTCCCACGTGAGTGTTATCACCCCGGGGTTCAGGATGGGGTACATCATAGAATCATAGAGCTGGAAGGGGCACCCAAGACTCATCCAATCCATTCCCCTTCTTTCTGAAAGGCAGGAAGACACAATCCAAGCCCTCCCGACAGGTGGCCATCCAGCCTGTGCTTAAAAACCCCAAGAGGAGACTCCTTTCCTTTTCTAATGCAGCGTATTTCTCTGTCAAATAGCTCCTACCATATGGAAGCTCTTTCTAATGTTTAGGGGAATTTCTTTTCTGAAGTTTGAATCCATGGTTCCATTGTGTCCTAGTCTCTAGAGAAGGGCTTCTTAGACCTTTCCACTCGGGACCATTTTTGGCTTCAGAAATGTTTATGTGACCCTGGGTATACATAGGGATATAAAATACATATGAAAGTCAAACATGATAACAAATCAGCATTTGCAAGGCTCGCCAAACAGGCTGATTTTCCTTTTCATGAAGTACAGCTGAAGCATCTTCTGCAGAGTCCATTGACAAAGCTACACAACAGATTCATGTAAATGCCTAAAACAGCCACTAGATGGCATTCAGAAAACTTTTACTATTTTTGGGGACCCCAACATTGAGGTAAAGGGACCCCACTTTGGGTCAGGACCCAGAGGGTTTGGTTTCCAAACATGGAGCATTTTGGTTGCCCTCTGAGCACCTTCCATCTGGTCCATAACCGTCTTGAATTGTAGTGCCCAGAAGTAGACACAGTATTCCAAGTGAGATCAGGTCAAAGCAGAGACTTCTGTCCCATATCTGAGGATGGATCTGAGCTGCTATGCACATTTCCTTCTGCAGATACCACGCGACCAAAACGGGAATATGAAGTCGATGGTCGGGACTACCATTTTGTGGCCTCGCGGGAGAAGATGGAGAAGGATATCCAAGGCCACAAGTTCATTGAGGCCGGGCAGTATAATAGCCACCTGTACGGGACAAGCGTCCAGTCGGTGCGCGAAGTGGCCGAACAGGTAATGCAGATGGGGAACATAAGTATTATGGGAACAAAGTATCAAGGTTCTTGGCAAAAATGTCCTGCAAGATCTGGAAAGACAAAGTCCCCGATAACACTATAACAAAATGAAAAAAATATTCTGTTCCTAGTTTGAAAGTGTTCTTTCCTATTTAATTGTGCAGTACTTATTTCTGATTTTCCACAACTAGTAGCATGTCATCAACGTATTGTGATTTTAAAAATCCAGTGTCTTCTGATCTTTCACAACTAGTAGCATATCATCAACATATTGTAATAGAAAAACTCTAATAACTTCTGAGCTTTCCCAAATAGCCTGTCATCTGCATATTGTCTAGTGATGGAAAATGTCACCTCGCCCCTCTGGTGACATGTTTGGTCTCTCTGGGTCCCCATCTTTTTGCTGAAAATCCAACCCACCAGCTTTGGGGCCACCCTGGAACAAACCCATTTCCTGTCTCCCTTACCCAGGGCAAGCACTGCATTTTGGACGTTTCGGCCAACGCCGTGCGGAGGCTGCAGGCGGCTCAGCTCCATCCGATTGCCGTTTTCATCCGGCCGCGCTCTCTCGAGAATGTCCTGTGAGTGGCAAAAAGGGAGTGTGGATTCAGGGCAGAGGGAGGGCGGGAAGGAAGTGACTCTTAGCCTCTATCGCAAGATGGAGGGAGGAATGTATGATGAGATGCATAGTTAACTTGCAGAACTTATTGTCAAAGGATGTAGCAGCATCAATCGGTGATACCTGTTTCAATAGGGTAGGGAATCCTTCCCAATTTTTAGGCCCATCCTTAAAGTCCGCTTTGTGTGTTCAGCACCTTGGAGAGCTTCCTCAAATTTCAGACCAAAACACGTAACTGATATAACTAATGTGGAGATGACCAACGACCATTGAAATGTGTCATCAAGGACTTGAATCAGGATGGCTTTGAAATGGAGGTATATAGAGAAGAATGGAGCCATTTGTGGCTATATGGGCTTCCTATTAGAACCCACAATGTTGGGCTAGAGGCACATCTGACCTGATCCTAGATAGTTTTGTACATTTTCAGAGACTAGAAAGAACTACAATTCCCAGAATCCCCTGGGCACTATGGTCACCAACAGGAGACCTCTGAGATTTGTGTTCTGAAAAAATGTAACATACCTACATCCCTGTATTATATGAGGGACTCTACAAGGTCTGGTTGTTGTTGTTGACTTGGAAGCCAACAGATTGCTACTGATTCCAAAAGAAGTAACATTTCCTTAGCCTCTTAAGAGAAGACCATGATGGAGGTTGGGAGGTGGTTTGGGGACTCTCCCATCCTGCGTTTCCATCCCATCCTTATTTTCTCCTGCAGAGAAATTAACAAGCGGATAACAGAGGAGCAGGCACGGAAAGCCTTCGACAGAGCTACAAAACTTGAGCAGGAGTTTACAGAGTACTTTTCGGGTGAGTAAACTATGAGCGCCCAAAACCATGTGCAAATATCCCATTGTATTAAATCAACAATGTAGATCAGGCATGGGCCAACTTTGGCCCTCCCTCCAGGTGTTTTGGACTTCAACTCCCACCATTCCTAACAGCCTACCTGGAGGGAGGGCCAAAGTTGGCCCATGCCTGGCTTCTAGGGAGAGTCCAGTCTTGATTTGCACCCATTTATTGTATTACTTCTATCACTTCTATTGGCCTTCCAAGTGTTTTGAACTTCAACTCCCACAACTAGTAGCATGTCATCAACATACTGTGATAAAAAGATCCTTTTCCTTCTGATCTTTCACAACTACAAGCATATCGTCAATGTATTGTAATAGACCAACTCCAGTAACTTCTGAGCTTTCACAAATAAGCGGTTAGGAATTGTGGGAGTTGAAGTCCAAAACACCTGGAGGGAGGGCCAAAGTTGGCCCATGCCTGGCTTCTAGGGAGAGTCCAGTCCTGATTTTCACCCATTTATTGTATTACTTCTATCACTTCTATTGGCCTTCCAAGTGTTTTGAACGTCAACTCGCACAACTAGTAGCATGTCATCAATGTATTGTGATTTAAAAAAGATCCTGTTTCCTCTGATTTTTCACAACTACAAGCATATCGTCAATGTATTGTAATAGACAAATACCAATAACTTCTGAGCTTTCACAAATAGTAGGCTGTTAGGAATTGTGGGAGTTGAAGTCCAAAACACCTGAGGGAGGGCCAAAGTTGGCCCATGCCTGGCTTCTAGGGAGAGTCCACTCTTGATTTGTACCCATTTATTGTATTACTTCTATCACTTCTATTGGCCTTCCAAGTGTTTTGAACTTCAACTCGCACAACTAGTAGCATGTCATCAATGTATTGTGATTAAAAAAAGATCCTGTTTCTTCTGATGTTTCACAACTACAGGCATATCGTCAATGTATTGTAATAGACAATCTCCAATAACTTCTGAGCTTTCACAAATAGTAGGCTGTTAGGAATTGTGGGAGTTGAAGTCCAAAACACCTGGAGGGAGGGCCAAAGTTGGCCCATGCCTGGCTTCTAGGGAGAGTCCAGTCCTGATTTTCACCCATTTATTGTATTACTTCTATCACTTCTATTGGCCTTCCAAGTGTTTTGAACGTCAACTCGCACAACTAGTAGCATGTCATCAATGTATTGTGATTAAAAAAAGATCCTGTTTCTTCTGATCTTTCACAACTACAAGCATATCGTCAATGTATTGTAATAGACAATCTCCAATAACTTCTGAGCTTTCACAAATAGTAGGCTGTTAGGAATTGTGGGAGTTGAAGTACAAAACACCTGGAGGGAGGGCTGAAGTTTGCTCATGCCTGATGTAGATGCTCCCCCAAAACTTGGCGAAAAATTGCAGGCAAAGTTTCTTTTTCTTCCCATTTCCATCCTTTTTCTTGACCTCTCCCTATTTCTTTCCTCTTCCATAGCCATCGTAGAAGGAGAAAGCTTCGAAGAGATCTACCACAAGATCAAGCGGATCATCGAAGAGCTCTCCGGCCCCTACATCTGGATCCCCGCTCGCGAGAGACTTTAGGAGCTATGACGAACTGCTTTCTTTCTTTCTTTTTTCGTTCTTTTTTTCCGGGAAGAAGGGATCGTGAAAAAACCAACCACCGACTCTCTCTCTTTCTCTCTCTGCGACGACGACAGAGGCCTCTCCGGCGAAGGAGGCGGCCCTCTCCGCCTCTTGCCACTGAACTTAGCTCTTTTGGTTCATATTTGGGGGGATCGGGTTGGGGAATGTCTCGGGATGGGCTTCTTTCATCCCTTCCTTTATTCTTTAATATTCTCATATATATATATTTTCCAGTCCTTTTCTTTCGCGTGATCTGGCCACCCACCCCCCTACCCCTTCAACCTCAATCCTGGTTCAAAATGCTCCTTTTATTATTATTATTTCTTAAAATATCCGCAGCAACGGGGGTGCTTTTTTTCTCTTCCCCTCCTATCCCCAACAGCGCTAGCGCATGCATGCTGTCTTTTTGGTGGCATTTTGGGAGGAAAAAAAAAAAAGATTTTGGGAGGGTTGCCTCCTTTTTTATAATTATTTTTGAAGTGTGCAGGTCATTGGAGGAAGGCAGAGTAGAAAGGCAGAAGAAGGCAGCAGGAACGATTTGTAAGACGGGCGAAAAATTAAGAAGACAAAAGGAAACATTAGAAGGCAGAAGGAGAGATTAGGAAGGTGGAAGGAAAATTTAGGAAGATGGAAGGAAACATTTGGAAGAGTGAAGGAGAGATTAGAAAGATGGAAGGAAACATTTAGGAAGGTGGAAGGAAACATTAGGAAGACAGAAAGAAAACAAAATTAGGAAAGTGGAAGGAAGCATTTAGGACGACAGAAGGAAACATTTATGAAGGTGGGAGGAAACATTTAGGAAGGCAGAAGGAAAACTTAGGAAGGTGGAAGGAAACATTAGGAAGAGAGATGACAACTTAGGAAGGTGGAAGGAAACATTTAGGAAGATGGAAGGAAACAGGAAGACAGAAGGAAGACAAACTTAGGAAGATGGAAGGAAACATTTAGGAAGATGGAAGGAGACGTTTAGGAAGACAGAAGGAAACCAAAATTAGGAAAGTGGAAGGAAGCATTTAGAAAAACAGAAGGAAACATTAGGAAGATGGAAGGAAGATGAACTTAGGAAGGTGGAAGGAAATGTTTAGGAAAATGGAAGGAAACATTTAGGAAGACAAGGAAAGCTTAAGAAGACGGAAGGAAAGCTTAGGAAGGTGGAAGGAAACATTTAGGAAGACAATGAAAACGAAAAAGACGTAAGGAAAGCTTAGGAAAAAAGAAGGACTTAGGAAGACGGAAGGAAACATTTAGGAAGACGGAAGGGAAATTAGGAAGACAGAAGCAAAGATCAGAAAGATAGAGAGAAAAATTTAAAAGACAAGGAAATATTAAGAAGACAGAAGGCAATATTAAGAAGACAAGGAAGGATTAGAAAGACAGAAGGAAAAATTAAGAATACAGAAGGAAAGGTTAGGAAGACACAAGTAATACTTAGGGAGATAGAAGCATTTCCAAAGCAACATTCGGCAAAAAAAAGAAGCCGCTTTTGATAAGTTTTACCTTTTTCTCTCTTTGTTTTTCCCCACGGAGGAGGCCAATCTCAGAAATGAGTTTGGTGACTCCTTTTTATTGTGTTTTTTTTTTTTGCCATAAGAGCAAAAGAGGGAATTCGTCTAGACCTTTGGTTGGAAAGGAAAAGCAGTCCGACATGAAACCAATTCCCCGTGCAAAGTTTTATTCCGTTTCCCATTTAAATCCACATTCACATTCCTTTTCCGCTGTATTATCTTTTTTGGCCGAGGATATATTTTACGACCGAAACAAGCACAGATCCGGGACTTATCACGAAGCCAAGATCATTCTTGCTTGCGAGTACAGTCTGATGACTTTGGGATATATAATATATACATATATTATATATTATTGCTATTCTTCTTAATATTATTATTATTATTATTATTTTTGGGTTGAGCTTTTTTCTCTCTTGATTTTCCTCTTTCCATTTTTATTTTCCCCTTCTTCTCTGCATTGGAAGTGACATGCGGCTTCAAGGCTTAACCAAGAAGGTGAGAAAAGGCAAAACTAAACAACAACAACGACAACAAAAAAGGGAACAATTTTGCTGATCTATATTTTTCATTCCGGGGGAAGGGGAGGAAAAAAAATTAGGGAGAGAGAAGATTTTAAAAAATAGAGTTTTTCAATGTCCTGTGACTTATTTTTTTGGGGTCATATCAAGTATTTTGGTGCGGCTGTGTGTGATGTATGAAAACTAAAAACAAAAACATTACAAAAGGAGAACCGTTTTTTTTTTTTTCCGGGGAGGGAGTTCTATCTATTTCAGAGGGCTGCTTTTTTTGAGTTCGCAAGGGGAAGAAGTTTAATTTCCAAATCTCTAATGGATTCTTCTTATTATTTTTTTGTATATAAAGACAAACATAAAAGACAGAATGGACTTCACTTCCCCTTCCCCCTTTTCCACCGCCGCAACCGTTTGTGAGCCCCCCGCAAGACACAAAAAATGTGCAAAATTGTATAGGGAAGGATGGAGGGAAAGGATGGGTTTGATATTCGGAAAGAGTTTAAACCAGGCATGGGCAAACTTGGGCCCTCCAGGTGTTTTGGACTTCAATGACGTTTTTCAGTATATGGATGATTGGCTCATAGCAGTTTGCCTGGGCAAACATTGGCCCTCCATCCAGGTGTTTTGGACTGCAACTCCCACCATTCCTAACAGCCTCAGGGCCTTTCCTTTTGCCCCTCAGCCGCTTAAGCAGTTTTGGACTGCAACTCCCATGGACATTTGTAAAGTGTGTCCCATTATCGGATAATATTTCCTGGTGTAAACCATGGTGTTTTGGACTTAAGCGGCTGAGGGACAAAAGGAAAGGGCCTGAGGCTGTTAGGAATGGTGGGAGTTGCAGTCCAAAACACCTGGAGGGCCAAAGTTTGCCCATGCCTTTTTCCAACGATAGGTTTAATATTAGGGAAGAAAGACTTCCTCTATCTCCATTAGGAACGTTGTCTTCTTTGGTGCCTGTAAATTCGAGCGATACGGATTCGACGTTTTGGTTTCCCCTTTCCCCTCTCCAAAAGCCAGACAAGTTGCTGGTCCTCATTAATCTCAAACTCATGCTCACTTAGATAATATTCCTTCACTTCCTGGAATCCCTAACTGTCATATATCATGTTCTGCAGTTGATGGTGGTTGGTGGTGTCAGGTCTAGCAGTTTGTAATGGAAGGGGTTAATGTAAGTCTGAGTTCTAAAGGGCTGAGTAATGGGTAAGAGTTGAAACAGGTGAAAGCAATTAAGGGTGGAGCACCATATATGTGTCATGTTATCTAAAATTGAGTTAAACACAGATAGGAACTAAACAGTCTCAATCTCTCTACAGTCCTGGAAGGATTTCCTATGGACTTAAAATGAATTAAACATGAATTAGAACTAAACAGTCTATAGCAGGGGTCCCCAAACTAAGGCCCGTGGGCCGGATGCAGCCCTCCACTGTCATTTACCTGGCCCCTGTCCTAAACTTTAGACTTAGGGTTGACCTAAGTCTACCTGGTCTTTGGAGGTCTCTTTGCTTACCTATGGTCTTATGAGATCATCTAGATGGTCTTTGAAGCTCTCTTTGCTTAGCTATGGCCTTGTGAGACCATCAAGACGGCTTTTGGAGGTCACTTTCCTTACCTATGGTCCCATGATACCATCTAGATGGCCTTTCAGGGTCCCTTTCCTTACCGATGGTCTTAGAAACCATCTAGATGGTTTTTGAGGGTCCCTTTCCTTATCTATGGTCTTCTGATGGCCTGATGAGGTCATTTAGATGGCCTTTTAGGGCCCCTTTCCTTACCAATGGTTTTATGAGACCATCTAGATGGTCTTTGGAGGTCCAAGGGTGATCCAGTTCAACCTTTAATAGATAGACGATAGACAGACTGATTGATTGATTTATTGATTAGTTGGCTGATTGATTCCTAGAGCTGGAACAGACTCCAAGGGTGATCCAGTTCAACCTTTAATAGATAGATGATAGACAGACAGACTGATTAATTGATTGCTTGATTAGTTGGCTGATTGATTCCTAGAGTTGGAAGAGGCTCCAAGGGTGATCCAGTTCAACCTTTAATAGATAGATGATAGACAGACTGATTGATTGATTGATTAGTTGGCTGATTGATTCCTAGACTTGGAAGAGAATTCAAGGGTGATCCAGTTCACTTTCCTTACCTATGGTCCCATGAGACCATCTAGATGGCCTTTCAGGGTCCCTTTCCTTACCGATGGTCTTAGAAACCATCTAGATGGTTTTTGAGGGTCCCTTTCCTTATCTATGGTCTTCTGATGGCCTGATGAGGTCATTTAGATGGCCTTTTAGGGTCCCTTTCCTTACCAATGGTTTTATGAGACCATCTAGATGGTCTTTGGAGGTCCCTTTCCTTACCTATGGTCTTATGAGATTGTCTAGAGCAGGGGTCCCCAAACTAAGGCCCTCCAAGGTCATTGACCTGGCCTCTGTCCTAAACTTTAGACTTAGGGTGGACCATTAGTTTTCCATAGATTTTGGTACATTGTGAAAAGTATTCTGTCACAATGTCAGGGCTCTACACAGTCAGCGGTGAACCAAAACAAACACCCAGCTTGTGTCAAACTGTTTAATTAAAGCAGCACTTGATGTCTGGCTGTGTTCATAGTCCCAGTGTAAAGCATAAAGATAGCACTCAGTCACAGGATATAAAACAAAGCTGATAGCCCATGCCAATACAGGTTTGAGAAAACACTGTAGCCAAAAAGGTCCAGTCCAGTCATCAAACTCCAAGAGTTCAATCATTAGAGTCCAAGGATCAAGAGTCTATACCGTAGTCAATAGCCAGTCCAGAGATTCAATGTTCCAGGGTTCCAGGAGTTCAGGAGACAGATCAGGATACCAAAAATCCACAAACCTAGGGGGGAAACCAGCAGTATCCACAGCCAAAGTAAGATAAATACTTTTCACCCGAAGATCAGTCTCCAGATTAGCTCCTTATATCCAGTAAAACCCTGCTACAACCTATCTCCTGCATGCCTCCACTCTTAATTGCTTTTACCTGTAACTTACTTACAGGTTACTCCGCCCTTTAGAACTAAGACTTACATTAACTCCTTCCATCACCAACTGCTAGAACTGACACCACCAACCACCATCAACTGTGGAACATGATACATGACACTAACTAACAAAGCAGCCAAGGCTTCTGGGAGCTGAAGTCCAAAACACCTGGAGGTCAAGAGTTTGGAAATCGGTACCATAGAGCAGTGGTTCCCAACGTTTGGGCCTCCAGGTCTTTTGTACTTCAACTCCCACAGTTCCTAACAGCTGGTAAGCTGGCTGTGATTTCTAGGAGTTGAAGTCCAAAACACCTGGAGGCCCAAAGGTTGGAAACCACTGCCATAGAGGAAGGACAAATTTCAGCCCTCCGGGTGTTTCGGACTTCCAACTCACCAACTAGTAGCATGTCATCAACGTATTGTGATTTTTAAAAAGATTTTTTTTTCTGATCTTTCCCGACTACTAGCCTATCGTCAATGTATTGTGATAGACAAATTTCAGTAACTTCTGAGCTTTCACAAATAGTAGGCTGTTAGAAATTGTAGGAGTTAAAGTCCAAAATACCTGGAGGCCCAAAGGTTGGGAACCACTGTCATAGAGGAAGGGCTTCCATTTATCCATTCCAGAGCCTCAACTAAACATGACTTGGGTGTATTGACACCAGGAATGGGCAAACTTCAACCCTCTAAATGTTTTGGACTTCAACTCCCACGATTTCTAACAGCCTACTATTTGTGAAAGCTCAGAGGTTATTGGAGCTTGTCTATCACCATACGTTGATGATAGGCTAGTAGTTGTGAAAGAGCAGAAGAAACTGGATCTTTTTTAAAAAAATTATTTATTTATTACAATACTTATATCCTGCCCTTCTCACCCATAGGGGACTCAGGGCGGCTTCCAATAAAACACAATATAAAAATATTACAACAATAACATCTATTAAAATTAAATACATTAAACATTGATAAAAATATACATATATATATACAATTGGCGCATTTCAAGTCTGATAGCTGGTCTGTCATTGAGTTCTAGGATGGTAATAATTGCTGTTGTTATTGGTCGAAGGCCTGGTCACAATACGTTGACGACATGCTGCTAGTTGGTGGAGTTGGAAGTCCAAAACACCTGGAGGGGTGAAATTTGTCCATCGCGTGGCCTTTGGACCAGGGAAGTGGACATTTCTTTCCCCGCTCTTGCTTCCATGCCACCAAAAGGTCTTTTTCCTCTTTTTTATTTTCCCTTTTGGAACAAAACTTCCAAGCAAAGCCAACGAAGAAGGATAGGAGGAAACCAAGGAGAGATGGCAAAAAGGAGCAGAGGGATACCGATGCCCCCTATGGGCAGCAAAAGGGGCTGCAGGCCCATCTGGCCGTCCATGTGCCCTCCTCCTTTGCCCACAACTATGTGGACTGAAGTCTTGGAGGAGCGAGAATGGGGGCTGACCCTGAGCGCAGGGGTCACCTGAGGTCACCTGCAGCCCAGTGACCCCGACCCCTTCCCCTTGGCCTCCAGAGCCCACCAGAAACGGTGATGCCGCTCCAAAGCAGAGGAAAGGGAGACCGGGCTTTTGAGCCCAGCAAAAAGGGACCGGAGACCTGCCTTTCCTCCGGCCCTGAGTTCGAGAGGCGCCTCTCCTCTTGTGCCGACCGACCGACTCCTCAAGGGCTTAACTCACAAGGGACGGGATCCCTCTGGCTCCCCTCCTGCTGCCTCCAAATATATATAGATATAGATATAGATTATATATATATATCTAGAAAGAGAGAGTGTGTTGGCACTGGATAAAATAATGCAGGCTCTGAAGGCTTCCTTCCCTCCTCCCCGGGGGCATTATTTAAAATGAAATTTAAATAAAATCTATAAAACCTTATTATAAAAAAAAACAACCGAACAAACACAGAGACAAAAAAGAGGCTGTAATGGAAAGTTGTTTCTTGCTGGGGGTCCATGTGAGGTTTGTTGGGGGTGGGTGGGGGCGGGGGCTTGGGGTGGGGAGATATAAGAGAGTATTTTGCATAGAAATATTATCGCCTTCGGCAACGAATAATTAAAAACCAATGAAAATCCACCTGGTTTGTGTGGCTGCGTGTTTTTTCTTTGGGGGGGGGGGGGGGGGAGGCAGCCTAGGGTTGAAAGATGATGCTGTCAAGGTGATGCATGCCATATGCCAGCAAATATGGAAAACACAAGAGTGGCCATCAGATTGGAAAAAATCAATTTACATCCCCATACCAAATAAGTGAAATGCTAAAGAATGCTCAAACTTCTGTCCAGTGGCCCTTATTTCCCATGCCAGTAAGGCAATGCTCAAGATCCTGCAAGGCAGATTCCAGCCAGATATGGAGCGAGAGTTGCCAGATGTCCAAGCTGAGTTTAGAAAAGGCAGAGGAACCAGAGACCAAATGGCCAATATCCGGATGCTGGATAATGGAGGAAGCCAGGGAGTTCCAGAAAAACATCTACTTCTGCTTTATTGACTATTCTAAAGCCTTCGACTGTGTGGATCATAATAAACTATGGCATGTTCTTGGTGGTATGGGGAGACCAAGTCCCCTTGTCTGTCTCCTGAGGAATCTGTATAAAGACCAAGTAGCCACAGTCAGAACAGACCACGGAACAACAGACTGGTTCAAGACTGGGAAAGGAGTGCGGACATCAGGGCTGTATACTTTCACCCTTCCTATTCAACTTGTACGCAGAACACGTCATGCGACATGCGGTGCTTGAGGAATCCAAGGCTGGAGTTAAAATTTCTGGAAGAAACATTAACAACCTTAGGTATGCAGATGATCCCACTCTGATGACCGAAAGAGAGGAGGAGCTGAGGAGCCTTCTCACCAAGGGGAAAGAAAGAAGAAAGTGCAAAAGCTGGGTTGCAGTTAAACGTCAAGAAAACCAAGATCATGGCAACCACACCTATGGATAACTGGCAAATAGAGGGAGAAAATGTGGAGGCAGTGACAGACTTTGTATTTCTAGGCGCGAAGATCACTGCAGCCAGGAAATCAGGAGACGTTTCCTTCTTGGGAGGAGAGCAACGGCCAACCTTGACAAAATAGTGAAGAGCAGAGACATCACACTGGCCAAGAAGGTCCGCAGAGTCAAAGCAATGATATTCCCCATAGTGACCTATGGATGCAAGAGCTGGACCATAAGGAAGGCTGAGCAAAGGAAGAGAGATGCTTTTGAACTCTGGTGCTGGAGAAGAATCCTGAGAGTGCCTTGGACCTTGGCAAGAAGATCCAACCAGTCCATCCTCCAGGAAATAATGCCCAATGGCTGCTCACTGGAGGGAAGGAGATAAGAGGCAAAGTTGAAGTATTTTGGCCACATCATGAGGAGACAGAAAAGCTTGGAAAAGATCATGATGCTGGGGAAAATGGAAGGAAAAAGGAAGAGAGGCCGACCAAGGGCAAGATGGATGGACGGGATCCTGGAAGTGACTGGCTTGACCTTGAAGGAACTGGGGGCGGTGACGGCCGACAGGGAGCTCTGGCCTGGACTGGTCCATCAGGTCACAAAGAGTCAGAAACAACTGAACGAGTGAGACGACGACGACGCGGCCTAGGGAGCGGGTTGGCTAGAACTTGGGAAAATGTGTTGCATAGTATTATGAATAAGGAAGGACACACAAGCAACTGTTACTTTTGCTCAAGTCGACGGAAGGACGAGGTCCAAGCCCATCTCTTCTCTTGCCTCCTGAGTTCAGCACAACCTGCTTTTGCACTTTGAGCCCAGCTTGCAGGAACGGAAGCAAAGCAGGCTGAGGACCAAAGGGGGAGGAACAGAGAGAAGCCAGGACATTTTCAAGCGTTGAGAAAGTGAGAGAGGAGAGCGTGGATGGGGGTTGTTCCTGCCAAATAAAGGTGGAGTTGGAGTAAACCCACAAGAGCAATCCACTCCAGAGCCCTAAAATAGGTGGACAGACAGACGGACAGATAGACAGACAAACAGAGACAGGTATTAGAAGAGACCCCAAGAATCATCTACTTCAATCCCCAAAGATGATAGATTAGATGGATAGATGGATGATAGAATCATGGGATTGGAAGGGCAATCACTCCAACCCTCTAAAATAAGATTATGGATAGATGAGACAGACAGACAGGTTGATTGATTGATTCCTAGACTTGGAAGAGAATCCAAGGGTGATCCAGTTCAACCTTTAATAGATGGATGATAGACAGACACACTGATTGATTGATTGATTGATTGATTGATTAGTTGGCTGATTGATTCCTAGAGCTGGAAGAGACTCCAAGGGTGATCCAGTTCAACCTTTAATAGATAGATGATAGACAGACAGACAGACTGATTGATTGCTTGATTAGTTGGCTGATTGATTCCTAGAGTTGGAAGAGGCTCCAAGGGTGATCCAGTTCAACCTTTAATAGATAGATGATAGACAGACTGATTGATTGATTGATTAGTTGGCTGATTGATTCCTAGACTTGGAAGAGAATTCAAGGGTGATCCAGTTCAACCTTTAATAGATAGACGATAGACAGACTGATTGATTGATTAATTGATTGCTTGATTAGTTGGCTGATTGATTCCTAGAGTTGGAAGAGACTCCAAGGGTGATCCAGTTCAACCTTTAGAATCATAGAATCATAGAATCATAGAATAGTAGAGTTGGAAGAGACCTCAAGGGCCATCTAGTCCAACCCCCCGCTAAGAAGCAGGAAATCGCATTCAAAGCACCCCCGACAGATGGCCATCCAGCCTCTGCTTAAAAGCTTCCAAAGAAGGTGCCTCCACCACATTCCGGGGGAGAGAGTTCCACTGCCGAACAGCCCTCACAGTGAGGAAGTTCTTCCTGATGTTCAGGTGGAATCTCCTTTCCTGTAGTTTGAAGCCATTGTTCCGTGTCCTAGTCTGCAGGGCAGCAGAAAATAAGCTTGCTCCCTCCTCCCTATGACTTCCCCTCACATATTTGTACATGGCTATCATGTCTCCTCTCAGCCTTCTCTTCTGCCCAGCTCTTTAAGCCTCTCCTCATAGGGCTTGTTCTCCAGACCCTTAATCATTTTAGTTGCCCTCCTCTGGACGCTTTCCAGCTTGTCAGCATCTCCCTTCATCTGCGGTGCCCAAAACTGGACACAGTATTCCAGGTGTGGTCTGACCAAGGCAGAATAGAGGGGGAGCACGACTTCCCTGGATCTAGACGTTATTCCCCTATTGATGCAGGCCAAAATCCCATTGGCTTTTTTAGCTGCCGCATCACATTGTAGGCTCATGTTTAACTTGTTGTCCACGAGGACTCCAAGATCTTTTTCGCACACACTGCTGTCAAGCCAGGCATCGTCCCCCATTCTGTATCTTTGATTTCCATTTTTTCTGCCGAAGTGAAGTATTTTGCATTTGTCCCTGTTGAACTTCATTTTGTTAGTTTCGGCCCATCTCTCTAGTCTGTCAAGATCGTTTTGAATTCTGCTCCTGTCTTCTGGAGTGTTAGCTATCCCTCCGAGTTTGGTGTCATCTGCAAACTTGATGATCGTGCCTTCTAACCCTTCGTCTAAGTCGTTAATAAAGATGTTGAACAGAACCGGGCCCAGGACGGAGCCCTGCGGCACTCCACTTGTCACTTCTTTCCATGATGAAGACGACGCATTGGTGAGCACCCTTTGGGTTCGTTCGCTTAGCCAATTACAGATCCACCTAACCGTAGTTTTGTCTAGCCCACATTTTACTAGTTTGTTTGCCAGAAGGTCGTGGGGGACTTTGTCGAAGGCCTTACTGAAATCCAGGTAGGCTACATCCACGGCATTCCCTGTATCGACCCAACTCGTAACTCTATCGAAAAAAGAGATCAGATTAGTCTGGCATGTCTTGTTTTTGGTAAATCCGTGTTGACTATTAGCAATGACCGCATTTGTTTCTAAGTGTTTGCAGACCACTTCCTTAATGATCTTTTCCAGAATCTTGCCTGGTATTGATGTGAGGCTGACCGGACGGTAATTGTTTGGGTCGTTCTTTTTTCCCTTCTTGAAGATAGGGACCACATTCGCCCTCCTCCAATCTGCTGGGACTTCTCCTGTTCTCCAAGAACTCTCGAAGATAATTGCCAGTGGTTCTGAAATAACTTCCGCTAGTTCCTTCAATACTCTTGGATGTAGCTGATCTGGCCCTGGGGACTTGAATTCGTTTAGAGTGGCCAGGTGTTCCTGGACAACTTGTTTCCCTATTTGGGGTTGGATTTCCCCCAATCCTTCGTCCATTCCATGTTGCTGAGGTTGAAGATGGCTTTCTTTTTGTGAGAAGACCGAGGCAAAGAAGGCATTAAGCAGTTCTGCCTTTTCCCTATCCCCTGTCACCATCACCCCATCTACTCCTTGCAGTGGCCCTATCGCCTCCTTTTTCTTCCTTTTTCTACCAACATAAGCAAAAAAACCTTTTTTGTTGTTTTTTATGTCCCTGGCAAGCCTGAGCTCATTTTGCGCTTTAGCCTTGCGAGCCTTTTCCCTACAGGAGTTGGCTATACGTTTGAATTCTTCTTTGGTGATTTCTCCCCTTTTCCACTTCTTGTGCATGTCACTTTTGAGCTTTAGCTCAGTTAGAAGTTCTTTGGACATCCATTCTGGCTTCTTTGCACTTGTCTTATTTTTCTTCTTTGTTGGCACTGTTTGCATTTGCGCCTTGAGTATTTCACTTTTGAAAAACTCCCATCCATGCTTAACTCCCTTGTTTTTTAATATCGGCGTCCATGGAATGCCGCTCAGTAATTCCTTCATTTTTTGGAAGTCAGCTCTCTTAAAGTCCAGAATGCGTGTTTGACTTGTCTTAGTTTCAGCATTCCTTTGTATTGCAAACTGCAGGAGCACATGGTCACTTGCCCCTAAGGATCCAACCACTTCAACTGTATTGATCAGGTCTTCCACATTTGTTGAGATTAGATCAAGAGTTGCTGATCCCCTTGTTGCCTCTTCTACCTTCTGGACCATAAAATTTTCTGCAAGGCAAGTGAGGAATTTGTTGGACTTTGTACTCTTGGCTGAGTTTGTTTTCCAGCAGATATCGGGATAATTGAAATCGCCCATGACTACTATATCTCTTCTTTGTGCCTGTTTGGTCAGCTGTTGACAGAAGGCTTCATCAAGTCCTTCATCCTGACTCGGAGGTCTGTAGTAGACACCCACGACAAGATCTTTTTGAGTCCCGGTTCCCTTGATTCTTATCCAGATGCTTTCAAGCTGGTTTCCCGGATTACAGTCTTGCATTTCTTCTGCAACGTAACTGTTTTTGACATATAAAGCTACTCCCCCTCCTCTCCCCTTTGTTCTATTTATGTGAAAGAGGTTATAGCCCTCAATGGTTAAATTCCAGTGATGGGAGTCATCCCACCAGGTTTCAGTGATGCCTATGACATCGTATGTGTGGTGCTGTGCTAGGAGTTGGAGTTCGTCTTGCTTATTTCCCATGCTCTGAGCATTAGTGTAAAGACATGTAAGCCCCTGTGACCTCCCCTCGAACTGTTTATTTGGGATTATTGTGCTCTCTGTACTTGGTCCTTGCTGTGTTTGTGCAGCCCTCCTTTTAGCCTTTCGGCGGTTCCCTGTGGTCGTGGGTAATATAGTGTTCGCCAGGCTGTTGTTCCCCTCCCCCAGTGGATTTAGTTTAAAGTGCGCCTGATGAGGTTTGTGAGTCTGTGTGCAAAAAGATGTTTTCCTACTTGTGTGAGATGCACCCCATCGCTTGCCAGTAGTCCATCCTCTTGGAAGAGTAGACCATGGTCAAGGAAGCCAAAATGCTCCTCTTGACACCATTTTCTGAGCCAGTTATTGACCTGTACTATTTTTCCGGCCCTTGTAGAGCCATGTCCTACAACGGGGAGGAGGGATGAAAAGATCACATGTACATTATACAGTTTTAGCTTTGTTCCCAGAGCTCGAAAATCATTTGTGATCTTTTGAAAAGTATGCCTAGCGGTGTCATTGGTACCTACATGAATCAACATAAGGTGGGGAGGGTGATGGGGCTTTAGGAGCCTGCTGAGCCTCTGAGTGATATGGTGTATTTTTGCCCCCGGGAGGCAGCATGTTTCTCGAGCCATCCCATCCGGTCTGGAAATGATGGCTTCCGTTCCTCTAAGGAGGGAGTCACCTACTACCAAGACCTGTTTCCTTTGAGGATTGACAGGGTCCCTTTTGTGCAAGACAGTGTGTATGTCCCCTGAAGAGTGTTCCTGTTGAAGTGAATCATGTAGGTGTAAAGTGTTGTCCTCCTCCTCAACATCCCCAGTGCATTCATCAATGACAATCCATTGAGATACATCCGAGAGCCCATTACTCTCCCAAGGATGTTCCTGTTGCTCCTGGTCTATGATTGGGGATGGAGCATTTGCATGATTACATAAGTGTGACTGTGGTGATGCACTGTCCCCGTCAGGGCTATCCCCTGCGCATTGATCCAGGATGGTCCACTGAGTGGTATCTAAGAAACTGTGGTCCTCCACAAGATGTGTTTCCTGATTGTATGTTAATGATGTAAGAATTTCAAATCTGTTGTGTAAATGCAGCTGAGCAGAGGAGTTCTGCGGAGGCTGCCTGGTCCTGCGTCTCCTTCTATGGGTGACCTCCTTCCAAGCCTGAGGGTTGTCTACCTTTGAGTTGATCTCCCCATAAGGTTCCTGATCATGGTCTTGGTGGTGTTGGTGTGATGCAGGCTGCTGATCTACAGCAGCGTGTTGTGCAGTGTCCAAGAAGAGCTCGAGTGCCTGAATGTCCTTAAGGGTCTTAATACGGTGCTCGAGCTGTTGGATCCTCTGCTCCATCAGAGTCATCTGTTTGCATTTGGAGCAGATGTAGTTGTCTAGTTTTTGTGTGAAAAAGCGGAACATGCGACAGCTGGTGCATGTGATGGGAATGTTTTGCTTTTGTTGCATCTCTTGGTGAGCGTGGTGGCCAAGTGGGATCTTTGTACAGTTAAGTAATATGCACGCACTTTATGTGCAGACTGCAACAAACCACGTCTTTGTGTATTTGTTTATGTTGCTTTGTTTCCTGTATGTACTGCAAAGGATAGGTAGTAAAGGTGCCTTTTCTTAGCCAAATCTTAGCCAAATCCTACCTGAAGCCAGGGAGCAAAAATGTCCTCCTGCTGCCTCTGCTTCTGCGAGAACCAACTGCCCTTCTGGGATCAGGCTCTGGCAGAAACTCACACTGGCAAATAAAGCTTTCCCAGAAACTCAATTAACAGGGGACAATGCCTGCTGTCAATCAACTTAAGTACCTGGCTCTCTTTCAACACACAGTCACACAACAGTTAGACTTTGACCACAGGAGCCAAGCCCAAACTCAGTTTAAAATCTTAGCCAAATCTTAGCCAAATCCTACCTGAAGCCAGGGAGCAAAAATGTCCTCCTGCTTCCTCTGCTTCTGCGAGAACCAACTGCCCTTCTGGGATCAGGCTCTGGCAGAAACTCACACTGGCAAATAAAGCTTTCCCAGAAACTCAATTAACAGGGGACAATGCCTGCTGTCAATCAACTTAAGTACCTGGCTCTCTTTCAACACACAGTCACACAACAGTTAGACTTTGACCACAGGAGCCAAGCCCAAACTCAGTTTAAAATCTTAGCCAAATCTTAGCCAAATCCTACCTGAAGCCAGGGAGCAAAAATGTCCTCCTGCTTCCTCTGCTTCTGCGAGAACCAACTGCCCTTCTGGGATCAGGCTCTGGCAGAAACTCACACTGGCAAATAAAGCTTTCCCAGAAACTCAATTAACAGGGGACAATGCCTGCTGTCAATCAACTTAAGTACCTGGCTCTCTTTCAACACACAGTCACACAACAGTTAGACTTTGACCACAGGAGCCAAGCCCAAACTCAGTTTAAAATCTTAGCCAAATCTTAGCCAAATCCTACCTGAAGCCAGGGAGCAAAAATGTCCTCCTGCTTCCTCTGCTTCTGCGAGAACCAACTGCCCTTCTGGGATCAGGCTCTGGCAGAAACTCACACTGGCAAATAAAGCTTTCCCAGAAACTCAATTAACAGGGGACAATGCCTGCTGTCAATCAACTTAAGTACCTGGCTCTCTTTCAACACACAGTCACACAACAGTTAGACTTTGACCACAGGAGCCAAGCCCAAACTCAGTTTAAAATCTTAGCCAAATCTTAGCCAAATCCTACCTGAAGCCAGGGAGCAAAAATGTCCTCCTGCTTCCTCTGCTTCTGCGAGAACCAACTGCCCTTCTGGGATCAGGCTCTGGCAGAAACTCACACTGGCAAATAAAGCTTTCCCAGAAACTCAATTAACAGGGGACAATGCCTGCTGTCAATCAACTTAAGTACCTGGCTCTCTTTCAACACACAGTCACACAACAGTTAGACTTTGACCACAGGAGCCAAGCCCAAACTCAGTTTAAAATCTTAGCCAAATCTTAGCCAAATCCTACCTGAAGCCAGGGAGCAAAAATGTCCTCCTGCTTCCTCTGCTTCTGCGAGAACCAACTGCCCTTCTGGGATCAGGCTCTGGCAGAAACTCACACTGGCAAATAAAGCTTTCCCAGAAACTCAATTAACAGGGGACAATGCCTGCTGTCAATCAACTTAAGTACCTGGCTCTCTTTCAACACACAGTCACACAACAGTTAGACTTTGACCACAGGAGCCAAGCCCAAACTCAGTTTAAAATCTTAGCCAAATCTTAGCCAAATCCTACCTGAAGCCAGGGAGCAAAAATGTCCTCCTGCTTCCTCTGCTTCTGCGAGAACCAACTGCCCTTCTGGGATCAGGCTCTGGCAGAAACTCACACTGGCAAATAAAGCTTTCCCAGAAACTCAATTAACAGGGGACAATGCCTGCTGTCAATCAACTTAAGTACCTGGCTCTCTTTCAACACACAGTCACACAACAGTTAGACTTTGACCACAGGAGCCAAGCCCAAACTCAGTTTAAAATCTTAGCCAAATCTTAGCCAAATCCTACCTGAAGCCAGGGAGCAAAAATGTCCTCCTGCTTCCTCTGCTTCTGCGATAGATGATAGACAGACACACTGATTGATTGATTGATTGATTGATTGATTGATTGGCTGATTGATTCCTAGAGTTGGAAGAGACTCCAAGGGTGATCCAGTTCAACCTTTAATAGATAGATGATAGACAGACACACTGATTGATTGATTGATTGATTGATTAGTTGGCTGATTGATTCCTAGAGTTGGAAGAGACTCCAAGGGTGATCCAGTTCAACCTTTAATAGATAGATGATAGACAGACAGACTGACTGATTGATTGATTAGTTGGCTAATTAATTCCTAGAGTTGGAAGAGGCTCCAAGGGTCATCCAATCCGTCCTCAACCTCTGTAGATAGATAGATAGATAGATAGATAGATAGATAGATAGATAGACTCATAGCATTGAAAGAGACCCAAGGGCTATCCAGTCCAAATCCCCAAGACAGACAGACAGACAGACAGACAAGGATAGTGTTGGAAGAGACCCCAAGGACCATCTGGTCTGACCCCATTCCATGCGAATTGTATGCAATTGAAGTATATCATGTTCCCCTGTTTTAACTTCTCCACCATTTCCTTTATTCTTTTGGGGGGGGGGGGGCGGTCTCCTATGCAAGGTATACCCTCATATTGGTACAGTAGAGTCTCACTTATCCAATGTTCTGGATTATCCAACGCATTTTTGTAGTCAATGTTTTCAAAACATCGTGATTTTTTGGTACTAAATTCGTAAATACAGTAATTACTACATAGCATTACTGCGTATTGAACTACTTTTTCTGTCAAATTTGTTGTATACCATGATGTTTTGGTGCTTAATTTGTAAAATCATAACCTAATTTGATGTGTAATAGGCTTTTCCTTAATCCCTCCTTATTATCCAACATATTCACTTATCCAACATTCTGCCGGCCCGTTTATGTTGGATAAGCGAGATTCTACTGTACTTCCACCATAAAAACCCATTGAAAAGAATGCTGTTTGCTTTTATCCTTGGTTTGGTGCATCCATATGAAGTCTCCCCAACAGATACGTGGGAGTTGCAGTTTGGTAAAGCACCGGGCCTCTTTGGCAGAACAGGATAAAACCTTGTGAAACTACAAATCCCAGGGTGCCATAGTGCTGAGCCGTAGCAGTTAAACTACATTTATTCTATAGTGTAAATGGCACCCTGGACTTGCAATGGAAACGAGGCCATTTTCTGTGTCTGGAAAAGGACAAGGAACTGGGTCTCGGCAGAATGTGGGCCACAGACGGCACGGCCGCCTCCCTCCCTCCCCAGACCATCTCCCTTTTAATTAGCTCTTCCCTTACTTCCAATTAGCACTTTCTTTTTAATTAGCACCACCTGCGCCCTGGGGTTTCTTCCTGCCCAGAGCTTGCCAAAGGCACTTTTTTTGGGGACAGGCTTTTTCGTTGGTGATTGGGCAGCCCAGCCTCCAGATCAGAATAATTTGGGATTTGGGTTCTAATCTTGCAGGGACTTGGTATTGCTTTGGGTAGCCACCCGAGTTCGTGCACGGCAGTAAGTCGAAGAAGGAGGGTGTGCAAAAGGAAGATGGAAAGGGCAGCATCCCAATCCTAGGTCAAGAGGACTCCTGAGCATGTCAAGAAGGCCTCTGTTGCAAAGGCAGAGTGGACACACTGCTCCATTTCCCTGCTCATGTGTCTTTATGTGCTTCCTTTTCTTTGGATAGTTTAATGTTTCTGTGACTTCATTTTCATGGGCTCTGATGTGCAACTGATTACACTATTCAACAAAATTCCTGCCCCAGGCTTTGAAGCTGCAAGGCCATTCAATGCTAATCAAGGTGGCCAATTGCAACATCCACCATTGCCTCAAGCAGACAAGAGTTCTTTCTCCCACCCAGGACATTATTCCACAGATGTATAAACCCCACTTGCCTTGTTTCCAACAGACCTCCCAACCTCTGCCATAGATGTGGGCGAAACGTCAGGAGAGAATGCTTCAAGAACATGGCCATACAGCCTGGAAAACTCACCGCAACCCTATGTTGAAATGGATGAGACTCTATCTATGAGTTATTCATTGAGAATCTACAACAACCCCACTTGCATAGTTTCCAACAGACCTCACAACCTCTGAGGATGCCTGCCATAGATGTGGGCGAAACGTCAGGAGAGAATGCTTCTGGAACATAACCAGACAGCCCGGAAAACTCACAGCAACCCTATGTTGAAATAGATGATATTCTATGAGATATTAATTGAAAAACTATAGCAACATGTGCTGCAGGATGTCCCTCCCACACAAAACAAAGTTTTGGGAGTTTAATAAAGTTTTTCCATGTTTTTATGATAGAACCAATTAGGAAATGACATTTATAACCCAGGAGCAAAAATCATGTTACATAGTGTTAGTTGAAATATATATATATATATATATATATAGAGAGAGAGAGAGAGAGAGAGAGCCTGAGGCTGTTGGGAATGGTGGGAGTTGAAGTCCAAAACACCTGGAGGGCCAAAGTTTGCCCAGGCCTGTTTCAAATGATAGGTTTAATATTAGGAAAGGAAGACTTCCTCTATCTCCATTAGGAAAGTTGTCTTCTTTGGCGCCTGTAAATTCAGGATGTTGTTGCGTGCAGCTACTTTGTGCTTGGTGTTCATGCACTGTTTCCTATGTGTTAGTGTTCGATCTAAGGTGACACCAAGGTATTTAGGATGAAAACAGCGTTCGAGCTCTTGGTCTTCCCAAGTAACTTTCAGATTGGAAAGCACACTCTTGTGTCTTGGCAGGGTTGGGCTTCAGGTGGTTCTCTTTGTAGTCGCTGGAGAGATCTTTCAAGGCATTAGTGAGTTGGTTTTCAACTGTTTCAAAATCTTTCGCTTGTGTTGTTAGGCCAAGGCGGGGGTCCTCAAACTTTTTAAGTGGAGGGCCGGTTCATGGTCCCTCAGGCTGTTGAGGGGCCGAATTATCGTTTGGAAAAAAATACGAACAAATTCCTATGCACACTGCACATGTCTTATTTGTAGTGCAAAACAAAAAAAACCAACAACAACTATTTATTTATTTGCTACATTTATACCCCACCCTCTCTCACCCCGAAGGGGACTTAGAGCGGCTTACAAGTTGTATGTACATGCAATATATAATATTATTGGCATAGCACAATATTAGCATTATATATTACTATATTGTCCTATACCACTATACCGTAATATTATTAGTAATATTACATCTATATATATAAAAGAGTGATGGCATCAGGGCAGCGGACAAAACAACAAAACTACAGGCCCCCCAACCTCGAAATTTGACAACACAACCCATCATCCACGGCTCTAGGTTGATACAACAAAAAGTAAAAGAAAAATAAAGTCCTAATTACAGGGAGAGGAATAATCGTTTTTATCCAATTGCTGCCAGTTAGAAGGCTAAGCTCCACCCACTTGGTCTCCTAGCAACCTACTCAGCCCAGGGGACAGGCACAGTTAGGCCTCACTTAGGCCTCTTCCACAGATTATCAGATTTTAACTGGATTATATGGCAGTGTAGACTCAAGGCCCTTCCACACAGCTATATAACCCATTTAGAATCTTATATTATCTGCTTTGAACTGGATTATCTTGACTCCACACTGCCATATAATCCACTTCAGTGTGCATACTAAACATAAAGACAACCATACAACAGACATTCAATACCACCACTACCTCAACAATTTCTCACCAACACCACCAGACAACACCACAGCAACGCGTGGCCGGGCACAGCTAGTTTAATATATAATATATAATTAATATTATTATATCGTATAATTATTAGTATTATATTGTATTACATTATAATATTAGTATCAATATTATATGTATACACAATATATTCAATTATTACCATAGCACAGTATTAGTAAATGAAAGAACAATACAATATTTAAAAATAAAAACACTTTTAACCAACATATATGTCAAGGACAGAACGCCACAAGATTCAAAGTAACAGAGTTTATTAGATTACAGAACTCAAAAATGCCCGTAAAACACAAGGGCCAGGCAGTTTTTGCCTTTAGGAGCAAAAAGGGGCAAAAGTAAATGTTCAAAAGATAAACCGGATTAAACCGGAGTTTAATCCGGGTAAAAACAAACTGCTTGCTTCAGCCTGGGTATAAACGAAACGAAAGCCAAGGAACAAAAGATACAAAGAATGCAACTAATTGGCAGCAGATTCCTCTCTGCTGCCAACACTGTGCTTAGAGTAACTTGCGTCGCTCCCCCACACACACAGCAGACAGGATCTCCAACACGAGTAAATCAGCCAAGGATTGTAGCAGTTGAGTAGACCAGTTCCGTTCCGTAGATCAAAGCCAGAAGCAGACGTTTGTAGTTTTTCCAAGTCCAAGAAGGGGGGGAAGACAAGCCGTGGTCAGTTCAGTCCGAGTTCTCAAAGCAGGAGATGGCGTCCGTCAAGAAGACGACGGAAGGTCAAGCTAATAAGAGTAAGCACAGGTTTGCACAAACAAATGCCCACACAATCCCTCCCGCCGTCTGACCCTGGATTCCAATCAACTTACGTCACAGCACAGGAAAGCACACAAGTCTTCAGGGAAGCGTCCCACACACACACGGATCCCAAGCGTTTGCCCAGATTACCTTGCCCAACGCAATTTGCAATTGCTCTCAAGCCCCATTTTATGCCAGTTACAAATCTTCATCACTGTCAGCTGTCCTCCTTAACCCGGGCGTTTCCTCATCACTTTCCTCGTCAGAGCTGGAACACTTCTGACTACGCCCAACAGCATCTCCAGCTGTGGATCCCGTCCCATCCCTCCAGCTAAACCATGGGTCTAATCCTGAAGGTCCCCATTCATCTTCTGTCCCATCATGGCCAGTGGCACCCACTTCCTCCCTTACCCGAGTCCAATCCATCTCATCCTCCTCTGAGCTAACCAGCCCCTCCTCCATTCTCTCCGTAAACCCTTCGAAAGACTCCTCGTCAGATGGTGCTGCAAATATGTCTCGCAGTCTTTTTCTCTCTCGCTCCTCGAGAGTATCTGACTCTCGAGGAGTCTTACGCCCACGTCTGTCAGTAACAGAGCCATGAGGCTCAATCATAACACTATCCCCTCTCACAAAGGCCTCCTCCCCCGATGGCGGAGAAGTGGCAGTGATACCCTCCGCTATAGCACCACGACGACTAGAGGTATCAAGTTTCAACAGCGAACGATGAAAGACTGGATGGACCTTTAAACTAGACGGTAAACGCAAACGAAACGCAACAGAAGAAATCTTTTTAACGATAGGAAAGGGACCCAAATACCGAGGCGCAAACTTTCCCCCAGCCTGTTTAATATGTTTGGAAGATAACCACACCAAATCCCCTTCTTCCAACTCCTCCCCTGCCTGCCTGTGGCGGTCAGCCTGAGTCTTCTGCGTTGCCTTAGCTTCCAACAGTAAGCGACGGGCAACATCATGCAATGCAGCCATTTCCGAAGAGCGGTACACAGGGTCCGAAGAGACCACATTGGTCGACGGCGCCACACCTCCCCGTGGGTGAAAACCATAAGTTAGCTCAAATGGCGTATGCTGACTAGACGTGTGCACCGCATTGTTGTAAGCAAATTCCGCCACCGGTAACCACTTTACCCAAGCCGTGGGTTGATCTAAACAAAAACAACGCAGATACTGCTCTAAGAGCCCATTAACCCGTTCCGACTGTCCATCCGTTTGCGGATGGAAAGCTGAAGACACGTTTAACTTAGTCCCCAAACACTCATGGAAGTGTTTCCAAAAGCGTGACACAAATTGCGGAGCCCTATCTGAAATAATCACCTCGGGTGCTCCGTGCAAACGATAGATGTGCTTTGTAAATAGTAAGGCCAACGTAGGGGCCGCCGGAATGGTTGAACAAGGAATAAAATGAGCCAGTTTACTAAATAAATCCACCACCACCCAAATACAAGTATAACCCCCAGACTTAGGCAAATCTGAAATAAAATCCATGGAAATGATTTGCCATGGCCTCTCCGGAACAGGTAAAGACGATAACAACCCTCTAGGGCGCCCAACAGGCGTCTTACTCTGCTGACAAACGGCGCAGCTGTCACAAAAGCGCAGAATGTCTTGCCGCATCTTTGGCCACCAGTAGCTCCTGGTGATAAGCTGTACGGTCTTGAACCTGCCAAAGTGCCCAGCCATGGGTTCGTCATGGTGGGCTCTAATCACCTCCAACCTGAGGGTCCCTACTGGTACGTAAACCTGCCCCCTACGCACCAATACCCCGTCTTGATCCTGGAGATGCGGCAGTATGGTACGGTTACCTGCAGAGAGCAGCATCAGTTGCTCCTGAGTCCACACATCATCCTTCTGAGCCTCAAGGATCTGGTCATGTAACCCAAGCTCATTATCTACAACACACAGAGAGGCAGTAGGCAAGATGGTCTGACATACTACCTGCTCATTGGTCTTAAATTCCGGCTTGCGGGATAAAGCATCGGCCCGCAAGTTTGCCTTCCCCTCCACGAACTGCACCTTGAAGTTAAACCTGGAGAAAAACAAAGCCCAGCGGATTTGACGCTGGTTTAACTTCTTTGCTGTTTGCAAGTGCTCTAAGTTCTTGTGATCAGATCTGACCACGATCTGGTGCCGTGCCCCTTCAAGCCAGTGCCGCCACACCTCAAACGCCACCTTAATCGCCAACAACTCCTTCTCCCATATGGTATAGTTCTGCTCGAAGGGTGTTAGTTGCCGCGAGTAAAATCCACAGGGACGCAAGGTCCCTGAGGAATCCTTCTGAGACAATACAGCCCCCAACGCGTAGCTAGAAGCGTCCGCTTCTACCACGAACGGTCTGTCAACATCAGGATGGGTTAGTATGTTGTCCGATTGAAAACTAGACTTTAGTTGTAGAAACGCCTCGTGAGCTTCCCGCCCCCACACAAATGGCTGTTTCTTGCGCAGAAGCTGCGTCAAAGGTACCGTGAGCTTTGCAAAATTCGGAATAAACTCCCGGTAGTAATTAGCGAAACCCAAGAACCTTTGTACATCCTTCTTAGTCTTCAGCTCCTGCCATGAGTTGACGGCGTCAACCTTATGTGGGTCCATTTTAAGTTCCCTACCTGACACTACATGACCTAGGAACTCCACTTCAGGCACATGAAAGACGCACTTGGAAGCCTTGGCGAAAAGCCCATTAGCCCGCAGTCGGTGCAGAACCTGCTTGACATGTTGACGATGTTCTTTCTCGTCCTTAGAAAAAATCAAGATATCATCCAAATAAATCACTAAAAATTGGTCAATTAGGTCCCTGAACACATCGTTCATGAACCTCTGGAATACCGCAGGAGCATTACAAAGCCCAAAAGGCATGACTCGGAACTCGTGGCATCCGAAACACGTGTTAAATGCCGTCTTCCATTCATCCCCTTCCCGTATACGGATTAAGTTATAGGCCCCCCGCAGGTCAAGCTTGGTAAAGACCTTAGCCCCTTGCACCCTTGATAACAGTTCCGAGATTAAAGGCAGCGGGTACCTATCCCGAATGGTGTATTTGTTTAGGATCCGATAATCGCAGACCAACCTAAGTTCCCCAGTCTTTTTGGCTACAAAGAATACCGGTGCCGCAGTTGGAGAACTAGATGGGCGAATAAACCCCTTGGCTAAATTTTCATCTAGAAACTCCCGCAAAGCTTGCCTTTCCGGTACAGTCAAGGCATACAGCCTCCCTGCTGGCAGTTTCGCACCTTCTGCCAACTTGATGGCGCAATCATATGGCCTGTGCGGTGGTAATTTGTCCGCTTCTCTTTTACAAAATACATCAGAGAACTCCCCATACTCAGCAGGCACTCCCTCCATATCAGAATGAGTAACATTTAGAGTGCAACAATCCTGCCTCTTTAAGATCACTTTACGTGTTGCCCAATCTACATGTGGGTTTACTACAGCTAGCCAATCCATCCCCAGGATCACATCATATCTAGGCAAGCTCGTAATATCCCACACAAACGTTCCCGTTACTCCCTGCACCTCCCACGTTACTGCTGAGGTTTCATGGTTAACCACCCCAGTCTCCAGCAGTCTCCCATCTGCTCCTTCCACCCACACGTCGCATGCCTTGCGCACTCTAGGAATGCCATGCTTCTTAGCAAACTCAATATCTACATAGGAGACCGTAGCCCCTGAGTCCAGCAGTGCCAAAGTAGAAACAAGTTCCCTTCCCCCAACAGATAATGTAATGGGTACGAAAACATGCTTCCTCCCCTCAGTTGACTGCTTGAGGAGCCCTAGTGCGTTGGACTCACGTCGCACTAGGGCTGGCCTTTTCCCGAAAGCTGGGAAGGTTTCACATTACAATTTTTGGCAAAATGCCCAGCATTCCCACAGTACAAACACAAGCCCAGCTGCCTCCTACGGCTCTTTTCCTCTGTAGACAGCTTTTTAAAGACCCCAAGCTCCATGGGCTCTTCCCCCATCACCACAGGTGCCCTGGTTACATGCATGGGTGGCGCACACATTGCTTTTGAGTGTTTACGAGCCTCGAACCTTGCGTCTAAACGCAGCACCTTAGCTACTAAGGCGTCCCAGCTTTCAGCCGGCTCCAAGCGTGCTAATTCATCCTGGAGCATATCACTTAACCCGGCAGTAAATAAAAGCATGAATGCATTTTCCCCCCAATCCAGCTGGTGGCGATACAGGTTAAACTTATTTAAGTAATCCAAAACAGTCCCCTTTCCCTGTTTCAACCGATACAGAGCCCACCCAGCGTTCTCCGTGCGGAGAGGATCCCCAAAAGTATCAGTTAACAACTTTTTGAAATTATTCAAATTGTCCTTGACTGGGTCATTTCCCAAAATTAAATTAGTGGCCCATTGTCCTGCGGGACCGGTCAACAAACTCAAAATAAAGGCCACCTTGCTAGTGTCTGTAGGAAAAGCATGAGCACTGAGCTGAGAAAAATAAAGCTCCACTTGTGCCAAAAAGGTTGGCAACTTGCACCTGGTTCCGTCAAAGCGTTCAGGAGTCAAAACATGTCCTTTCACAGCCTGAGCTGTTTGGATAACGGTAAAAGCCGTTTGCAATTGGTCTACTTTGGCCCTTAACTCATCCATCGTCTTCCTGACGGGTTTATTGCTGCAATAAACTTTTTATAGGCGTTGGGCAATCTGTCAAGGACAGAACGCCACAAGATTCAAAGTAACAGAGTTTATTAGATTACAGAACTCAAAAATGCCCGTAAAACACAAGGGCCAGGCAGTTTTTGCCTTTAGGAGCAAAAAGGGGCAAAAGTAAATGTTCAAAAGATAAACCGGATTAAACCGGAGTTTAATCCGGGTAAAAACAAACTGCTTGCTTCAGCCTGGGTATAAACGAAACGAAAGCCAAGGAACAAAAGATACAAAGAATGCAACTAATTGGCAGCAGATTCCTCTCTGCTGCCAACACTGTGCTTAGAGTAACTTGCGTCGCTCCCCCACACACACAGCAGACAGGATCTCCAACACGAGTAAATCAGCCAAGGATTGTAGCAGTTGAGTAGACCAGTTCCGTTCCGTAGATCAAAGCCAGAAGCAGACGTTTGTAGTTTTTCCAAGTCCAAGAAGGGGGGGAAGACAAGCCGTGGTCAGTTCAGTCCGAGTTCTCAAAGCAGGAGATGGCGTCCGTCAAGAAGACGACGGAAGGTCAAGCTAATAAGAGTAAGCACAGGTTTGCACAAACAAATGCCCACACAATCCCTCCCGCCGTCTGACCCTGGATTCCAATCAACTTACGTCACAGCACAGGAAAGCACACAAGTCTTCAGGGAAGCGTCCCACACACACACGGATCCCAAGCGTTTGCCCAGATTACCTTGCCCAACGCAATTTGCAATTGCTCTCAAGCCCCATTTTATGCCAGTTACAAATCTTCATCACTGTCAGCTGTCCTCCTTAACCCGGGCGTTTCCTCATCACTTTCCTCGTCAGAGCTGGAACACCTCTGACTACGCCCAACAGCATCTCCAGCTGTGGATCCCGTCCCATCCCTCCAGCTAAACCATGGGTCTAATCCTGAAGGTCCCCATTCATCTTCTGTCCCATCATGGCCAGTGGCACCCACTTCCTCCCTTACCCGAGTCCAATCCATCTCATCCTCCTCTGAGCTAACCAGCCCCTCCTCCATTCTCTCCGTAAACCCTTCGAAAGACTCCTCGTCAGATGGTGCTGCAAATATGTCTCGCAGTCTTTTTCTCTCTCGCTCCTCGAGAGTATCTGACTCTCGAGGAGTCTTACGCCCACGTCTGTCAGTAACAGAGCCATGAGGCTCAATCATAACAATATACCTATCAGGATTTCAATGGGAAGTCTGGGCCTGCTTCTGGCCAATGAGACAGTCAAGTTAAGTAGGATTGTTGGTATTGTGTGCCTTCAAGTCATTTCAGGCTTTGGGTGAGGTGAAGTCTAAAACTAAGAGCGGGGGCCAGGTCAATGACCTTGGAGGGCCGCATCCGGCCCCCAGGCCTTAGTTTGGGGACCCCTGGGCCAAGGTCATCAGCATATATGAAGCTCTTTGTGAATGGTGGTTGTGGCTGATGGTTCGTGAAGATGTTAAACAAGGTCGGTGCAAGAACGCTGCCTTGGGATAAACCATTCTTTTGCCTCCTCCATCTGCTTTTCCGGCCCTGAAACTCCACATAGAAGCAGAGGCGGTCCAACCATAAGGCGAACTAGGCACTTGCCTGTGGCGCCATCGTCCCAGGGGCGCCATCGTCCTGGGAGGAGGACACCACTCTCCACCTCCTTCTCTTTTGGGCCTCCCGGTGCCCGTGCTGGGCTTTCCGGCCGGCGCAGACCCACCTTCGCACCACGGGAGCCCACCTTTGGGGCCTTCAGAGATTGTGAGGTCTGTGGGAACTTGGAAGCTAGGTATGTGGGGTTTATATATCTGTAGAAGGTCCAGGGTGGGAGAAAGAACTTTTCTTTGAAGCAGGTGTGAATGTTGTAACTAATCACCTTGATTAGCATTTAATGGCCCTGTGGCTTCAAGGCCTGGCTTCTTCTTGCCTGGGAGAATCTTTTTTTGGGAGGTGTTAGCTGTCCCTGATTGTTTACTGTCTGGATTTCTTCTGTTTTCAGAGTGTTGTTCTTTATTTATTGTCCTGATTTTAGAGGTTTTTTTTAATACTGAGGGCTATCTGGGTTATCTAAATCCACACTGCCCTATATCCCTGTTCAAGGTTTAGTGCTAAATTCGCAAATATAGTAATTCCTACATAACATTACCATGTATTGAACTGCTTTTTCTATTGATTTGTTGTGAAACATGATGTTTTGGTGCTTAATTTGTCAAATCATAATGTAATTTGATGTTTAATAGGCTTTTCCTTTATCTTTCCTTATTATCCAACATTTTCGCTTATCCAACGCTTTTATTTTTCAGTGATTGCTTTGGGGGGGGGGGGGGGCGCCAAAATTCTGTTCGCCTACACTTGAAAAATACCTAGGGCCGGCTCTGCATAGAAGCTGCGGTTTTCCAGCAGGGTCTGGACAGTTTTTGTAAAGTCAAAGTCCCATGTGACACTTATCCTGGTTGAAGTCCATCTCATAAAGTCCATCTCATCAGTGAAGGTCATTCTGGATCCTGGTCCCGTCCGTTAGGATATGGTCTCTCCCTCCCAGTCTGGTGTTGCCTTCAGATGGAATTAGCCTGCTCTCTATTCCATCCTCCATCCAAGCCATTGACAAAGCTTCAACACCTCGCTTGATCCTGACTCCCCCGCGCAGGTGTTATCAGAACATGACGGGAACGATACATGAATTAAACATGACGGGAGAGAAAGGTTATGCTTTGTCAGCTCTGACGGTTTCTATCCATTGAGTTTTGAGGGGGTGGCGGCGGCCCTGAATTCTAATTTCATGCCAGGAATACGCCCGTCTCCATTAAACCAGCTTCTCCTGGCAGCTTCCTGCAAAATCTTGGAAACCAAAAAGAGGAGGAAGATCACACTAGGTCACACGATTTTTGTTCCTGGGTCATAAATGTCAAAAAAAACCTCCAAAATCAGGACAGTAAATAAAAAAAAACACTCCGAAAACAGGGGAATTCCTGGCATGAAACAATCAGGGCCAGCTAGCACCTCCCAACAAATTTTATTTGTTTATTTATTTATTTGCAGTATTTATATACTCAGGGCCAGGGGTCCCCAAACTAAGGCCCGGGGGGCCGGATGCAGCCCTCCAAGGTCATTGACCTGGCCCCCGCCCTCAGTTTTCGACTTAGGCTCACCCAAAGTCTGGAATGACTTGAAGGCACACAACAACAACAATCCTAATTAACTTGACTATCTCTTTGGGCAGGAGCAGACCCACACTTCCCAATGAAATCCTGATAGGTTTGCAGTATGTTGGTTAAAATTGTTTTTATTTTTAAATATTATATTGTTCTTTCATTTACTAGTATTGTGCTATGGTAAATAATATGATATATTGTGTATACATATAATACAGTAGAGTCTCACTAATCCAAGCTAAATGGGCCGGCAGAAGCTTGGATAAGCGAATATCTTGGATAATAAGGACTGATCAAGGAAAAGCCTATTAAACATCAAATTAGGTTATGATTTTACAAATTAAGCACCAAAACTTCATGTTATACAACAAATTTGACAGAAAAAGTAGTTCAATACGCAGTAATGTTATGTTGTAATTACTGTATTTACGAATTTAGCACCAAAATATCACGATATATTGGAAACATTGACTACAAAAATGGCTTGGATTATCCAGAGGCTTGGATAAGCGAGGCTTGGATTAGTGAGACTCTACTGTATTGATAATAATATTATAATGTAATACAATATAATATTTATTTATTTATTACAGTATTTCTACCCTGCCCTTCTGACTCAATAGGGGACTCAGGACAGGTAATAATAATTATACAATATAATAATATTGTATAATATAATAATATTAATTATATATTATATATCAAATGTATAGTATAGTACCAGATAATAATATATAATGCTAATATTGTGCTATGCTAATAACATAATATATTGTATGTACATACAACTTGTAAGCCGCTCTGAGTCCCCTTCAGGGTGAGAGAGGGTGGAGTATAAATGTAGTAAATTAATTAATTAATTAATTAATTAATTAATGTTGTTGGGGTTTTGTTCTTTGTTTTTGCATTACAAATAAGACATGTGCAGTGTACATAGGGATTTGTTCGTATTTTTTTTTCAAATGATAATTTGGCCTTTCAGCAATTTGAGGGACCCCTGCTCAGGGCGGATCACATTGTACACATATAAGGCAAACATTCAATGCCATATAACATAGAACAGAGACCGACGCAGAGGCAATTTAAACCTTTTCCAGCTTCCAGCTTTTTTGAGGGTATGCTTGATTTCGACCACAGGGGGAGCAACTGCTTCATCATCCACTGCAACGGCCACTTCCTCAT
The DNA here is from genome assembly GCF_035594765.1 of Anolis carolinensis. Lineage (NCBI taxonomy): Eukaryota > Metazoa > Chordata > Lepidosauria > Squamata > Anolidae > Anolis > Anolis carolinensis. The sequence goes on along the minus strand of NC_085846.1, from coordinate 4,444,717 downwards.
TCCAACGGCAGCTGGATGATTTTTATGGTGTCGGTAAATTAGCCTCCCCACATATAAGTGGTACCTAAATTTCCTACTTGATAGATGCAACTATCTTCCAGGATGCTTAGGTCAGCGATGAGCAGGAGTTATATTTTATTTTTAATCGTCGGGTGCTCCTCCCGACAGGGGCTGGCCTCGAATTCATGACCTCTTGGTCAGAGTAATTTATTGCAGCTGGCTGCCAACTAGCCTGCGCCACAGCCCGGCCCCCAGGATTCCCCCAGGGAGGAAGCACCCAGGCTTTGAAGCTATAAGGCCATTCAATGCTAATCAAGGTAGCCAATGACAACATTCACACTTGCCTCAAACAGACAAGAGTTCTTTCTTTCTCCCACCCTGGATATCATTCCATGGATATATAATCAAGGTGGCCAAGTGCAACAAACAGACAAGAGTTCTTTCTCCCAACCTGGGCATTATTCCACAGATATATAAATCCCACTTGCCTAGTTTCCAGCAGACCTCGCAACCTCTGAGGATGCCTGCCATAAATGTGGGTGAAACATCAGGAGACAATGCTTCTGAAACATAGCCATACAGCCCAGAAAAACTCACAGCAACCCAATTCAATCTAGTTTGTGGCAGCCACAAAAACAAAGTTTCTGGAGTAGAACAGCTACTTTTAAAGTAAGCAAGCACTGCAGAATTAAACATGAAATAATACTTTCAAACCAGAAACAGATTTTTTCTCCATATTTTGTTACATAGTATAATAATAGAAGAATTGTTGTATGCCTTCAAATCAGTGCTGACTGATGGCAAATCGATTGTAGCATCTTCCTGGCAAGATTTGCTCAGAAGCAGTTTGCCCTTGCTTTTTTTATGAGGCTGAGAGAGTGTGACTCCGTCAATGGAGCTTCGAATCTCGCTCTCCCCAAATCCTAGTCCAGTGATGGCCAACCTATGACACGCGTGTCAGCACTGACACGCCTAGCCATTTTTGCTGACACGCTGCCGCATGCAGATTGATTGGATGACTAATGTCTTTTGTGGCCAAATTTGGTGTGATTTGGTCCAGTGGTTTTGTTGTTTACTCCATGGGTATTATGCACATCTATATATATAAAAGAGTGATGGCATCATGGCGACCCACAAAACAACAAAACTACAGGCCCCTCAACCCCAAAATTTGACAACACAACCCATCATCCACGCCTCTAGGTTGATACAACAAAAAGAAAGAAAAATAAAGTCCTAATTAGAGGGAGAGCAATCATCGTTTTTATCCAATTGCTGCCAGTTTAGAGGACTAATCTCTGCCCACTTGGTCTCCTAGCAACCAACTCAGCCAAGGGACAGCCAGGGTTCAGTTAGGGGACAGGCAGATTTAGGCCTCACTTAGGCTTCTTCCACAGATTATCTAATTTGCACTGGATTATATGGCAGTGTAGACTCAAGGCCCTTCCACACAGCTATATAACCCATTTATAATCTTATATTATCTACTTTGCACTGGATTATCTTGACTCCACGCTACCATATAATCCACTTCAGTGTACATTTTATACAGCTGTGAAAAAGGGGCCTCATATAATCCAGTTCTAAGCAGATAATATAAGATTATCAATATACAGTAGAGTCTCACTTATCCCAACATAAACAGGCCGGCAGGATAAGTGAATATGTTGGATAATAAGAAGGGATTCAGGAAAAACCGATTAAAGGCAGCAGGTTTGAATTGGGGGAGCGGAGAGAGCCCCCACTGTTAGCCCCAGCTTCTGCCAACCCAGAAGTTCAAAAACATGCAAATGTGAGTGCATCAATAGGCACTACTCCGGTGGGAAGGTAACGCCACTCCATGCAGTCATCCCACATGACCTTGGAGGAGTCTACGGACAACGCCGGCTCTTCGGCTTAGAAATGGAGATGAGCACCAACCCCCAGAGTCGGACACGACTGGACTTAACGTCAGGGAAAAACGTTTACCTTTTACCTTAACTACCACCAATTCCTCACTACTTTATTTCCCAGAACACCAGACTTCGACACAGCAACGCGTGGCCGGGCACAGCTAGTTACATATATATATATATATATATATATATATATATATATATATATATATATAATCATTCTATTATTATTCTATTATTATTGTAGTATATTATTATATTATTACTATTATATTATTATTATATTATTCATTATTCATGACTACATTGAAACTACAATAGAGAGAAATCAGCATGGAAACTGCAAGAGGTACCATAGATTGTTGTACATGGAAATAATGATAGTAAGTAGTTTTTGATTTATTAAATACAGTTATATATTACAATTATATATTTTTGCTATTTAAACTATATATATTGTGAAATTATGTTTTTTTTCTCTCGAAGTGACACACCATCCAAGTCATGCTAGGTTTTTTTGGTGAATTTTGACACACCAAGTGCAAAAGGTTGCCCATCATTGTCCTAGTCCATCATCTGCCCCTTCCAAGGGTGTTCATGGCAAGACATCTTCACCCGAGGTTCGCCACGATTGCCTTCCTCTGAAGCTGAGAAAGTGTGACTCGACCAAAGTCACCCAATGGCTGAGTGGAGATTTGAACCCTGGTCTCCAGAGTTCAGCATTCATTCCCCACTGACCTCCTTGGCACCTCTTCACGTCTGCACCCATGATTCATGATTCCCAAGAAAGCCCTTGTTGGGATGCTCTTCTGCAAGGGAAGCCTTTGGGACTGACAAAGGGGAATAAAAACACTTTGCTCCAGGAGTAAAATAGCCCTGTGTGGACAAGTACGGTGGTTTCAGGGAAAGGGATAGGCTTGGAGGAAGCTGATTGTGATGCCAGAAGTCCCATAAAACTGGGGAAGGGAAACTCTTGCGGGACTGACTGGCCACACTTTGCCATTATATGTAACTATGTAACTATGTCTATGTAACTGAACTGTTTTTAGCCTGGTTAGGATGTTGTTTTATTATGTTTGCTGTGTTTTGTAAACATATTGGAAACCGCCCTGAGTCCTCTCAAAGAGATAGAGCGGTATATAAATAAAGTTTTATTATATTATTATTATTATTATTATTATTATTATTATTATTATTATCTCACTTATCCAACGTAAACGGGCCAGCCGAACGTTGAATAAGCGAATATGTTGGATAATAAGGAGGGATTAAGGAAAAGCCTATTACACATCAAATTAGGTTATGATTTTACAAATTAAGCACCAAAACATCATGTTATACAACAAATTTGACAGAAAAAGTAGTTCAATACGCAGTAATGCTATGTAGTAATTACTGTATTTACGAATTTAGCACCAAAATATCACGATGTATTGAAAACATTGACTACAAAAATGTGTTGGATAATCCAGAACGTTGGATAAGCGTTGGATAAGTGAGACTCTACTGTATTACTAATTATTATTATTATTATTATTGTATGACACAGCAAACAAGATAGATATGCTGGATTTCGTATCACAAAATCACAAGTCGAACTCTTCCCAAGTGTCTAGGACTGTGTGATATATTTTCGGATGATGCGTCCAGATCCCAGTAGGGTGGCCTTTTGCAGTTGACAGATCGTAATTTTGTCAATGTCTATTGTTTCCAAATGCCGGCTGAGATCTTTTGGCACGGCACCCAGTGTGCCCGTCACCACCGGGACCACCTGTACTGGTTTCTGCCAGAGTCTTTGAAGTTCAATCTTGAGGTCCTGAGAGCGGCTGAGTTTTTCCTGTTGTTTTTCGTCAATGCGACTGTCACCTGGGATGGCAACATCAATGATCCAAACCTTTTTCTTTTCCACAACTGTGATGTCTGGTGTGTTGTGTTCCTGAACTTTGTCAGTCTGGATTGGGAAGTCCCTCAGTATCTTTGCGTGCTCATTTTCCAATACTTTTGCAAGTTTGTGATCCCACCAGTTCTTTCCTGCTGGGAGGTGGTACTTGAGGTATAAGTTCCAATGAATCATTTGGGCCACATAGTTGTTCGCTTGCTCGCTTGCGCAATGATGTAAGGCACGCAGTGTGCCTTACGTCACCACGCGAGCAAGCAAGTGAAATCTTGCGCATGCGCAGAAGAGTCCCATTGGCCATTTTGGGCGATGGGACTCATGCACATGCGCAGGGGTTCACCTGCTCACTTGCACGGCACGTAAGGCACCCAATCTGCCCGTCCGCGTGAGCGATGGAAGCCCTGCGCACAGGAGTCCCATCATGCCGGCGTGCGCTCAGGCATGTGCGCTCTCCAGGAGGCTGCCGCCTGCCACTGCCACCGCCACCTTCAGGTCAGCAACCCTTGGCTGTTCGAATTTGGGGAGCAGGGTGAGCTCCCGCTGTTAGCCCCAGCTTCTGCCAACCTTGTACCGTGTTTCCCCGAAAATAAGACAGTGTCTTATATTAATTTTTGCTCCCAAAGATGCTCTAGGTCTTATTTTCAGGGGATGTCTTATTTTTCCATGAAGAAGAATTCACATTTATTGTTGAACAAAAAAATGAACATTTATTATATACTGTACAGTAGTTGTCATCATAAACTAGCATAACCAGACAAACTGAATCCTATCAAGAATTTCTTGTTACTACCTTTATTTCCATGTACAATAATCTATGGTACCTACATTGACCGATCCTGCATGCTCTGGTGTTCTGTTCAGCGGGCCTGCTTCCAAACAAAAACTTTGCTAGGTCTTACTTTCGGGGGAGGCCTTATATTTAGCAATTCATCAAAACCTCTATTAGGTCTTATTTTCTGGGGATGTCTTATTTTAGGGGAAACAGGGTAGTTCAGTGGTAGTGTTTTTTGGGGGGCACCAAAATTTCTGTTCGCCTACACTTGAAAATTACCTTGGACCGGCTCTGCAGAAGAGCAAACCGGATGAAGAAGATTGGAGGTTAGTTCAAAAACAACTGAAACCAAGGTTGCATCTACACTGTCGGATTAATGCGGGAGTCATAGTTTTCCAGTATCTTTGGCCTTCTCTGCCCAAGAGTTCTGGTGCCTCACCAAACGACTACCAATGCAGAATAACTTCCGCATCTGTATGCTCTCAAGTGACTTGGGGAAACCCTGATATTTGCAGAAATACAACAAATGTTTAGGAAGAAGCCACGGAGGAAGGGACAGGGATATCCAAAACACATAGTACTGTACTAGAAAACCACAAAATGGGTGGGGCAGTTGTGTATTCTTGAGACGATATCTCCCAGAATCCCCAGGCTAGGAGGGAAGATGCCCCCAAACCTATTGGAAGGTTCATCTATTCATATACAACCATGTCGATGTTCTAATAATTTGGAAGGAGATGCTTTTCTTTTTCATGGGTCCAAATAACAATACATTTAAAAGATAGACAGATAGATAGATAGATAGATAGATAGATAGATAGATAGATAGATAGATAGATAGATAGATAGAGATAGACAGAGATATGCTGGCTATGCAAGCAAGCATTCAAAGAATAAGTTTCATTGGCTTTGACTCGGTCTGGACTAAGGTTTATGTACAAGGTTTTGTGGATGAATGGCTCAAGTATTTGGTATTACAGTAGAGTCTCACTAATCCAAGCCTCACTTATCCAAGCCTCTGGATAATCCAAGCCATTTTTGTAGTCAATGTTTTCAAAATATCGTGATATTTTGGTGCTAAATTCGTAAATACAGTAATTACAACATAACATTACTGCGTATTAAACTACTTTTTCTGTCAAATTTGTTGTAAAACATGATGTTTTGGTGCTTAACTTGTAAAATCATAACCTAATTTGATGTTTAATAGGCTTTTCCTTAATCCCTCCTTATTATCCAAGATATTCACTTATCCAAGCTTCTGCCGGCCCGTTTAGCTTGGATAAGTGAGACTCTACTGTATTTTAAATCTGTTTGTAATTGCTTGTGTCTTATTCTTTTGTATTGTTGTATATTGGCATCGAATTCTGCCAGTTTTGTAAGCCACCCTGAGTCCCTTCGGATGAGAAAGGTGGGACAGAAATGATGGAAATAAATAAATAATAAAATAAATTGGGGCCGGGCTGTGGCGCAGGCTGGTAAACAGCTGCTGCAATAAATCACTCTGATCATGAGGTCATGAGTTCGAGGCCAGCCCGTGGCGGGGTGAGCACCCGTCAATTAAAAATCAAATATAGCCCCTGCTCGTTGCTGACCTAGCAACCTGAAAGATAGTTGCATCTATTAAGTAGGAAATAAGGTACCACTCATAAAAGTGGGGAGGCAAGTTTAACTAATTTACAACATTGGAATGAGGAAGTGCGGTCAGAGTGGATGATGAAGCAGCTGCTCCCCCCTGTGGCCAGAAACGAACATCCCCTCAGGAGAAGGTTAAATTGCCTCTGCGTCTGTCTCTGTCTCGGTTCTATGTGTATATGGGCATGGAATGTTTGCCCTGTATGTACATAATGTGATCTGCCCTGAGTCCCCTTCGGGGTGAGAAAGAAGGGCGGAATATAAATATTGTAAATAAATAAATAAATAAATATGTATACACAAACACACACACGGAGGGCCCAAGTTGGCCCATGCCTGCTCTATATCTTCTGTTATGTAATAGAACAAGATGCTTTCTCCTTTGCTTTCTCTTCTGCTTCTTATGTCAAGGAGGAAAAATAAAAATGCTGATCTTTCCTGTGCAAGAAAATAAAAATAAAACCACTGCTCTGCACAATTTATATCCGTTTTCTTTTTTCTGGACCGTTTCTTTATAACTTGGGGAAGCCCTTTTGCAAAAGGAAGGAGGGTGGGCCTCTGTGCCATTTATCACAGCGGAAAGGAGGGCATTCATTCCCATCCGGATAGACTACAAATCCCGGTTGTGCATTTGAGTGGACGGTTTACGCGTGGCCTGGAGCGAGAGGAGCCTGTTGACAGTACAAAGGTCATTGGGGCGGAAGAGCGGCAAAGGGTCAACGGACGACGGACCATCAAGTGTCCCCCTAAATCCGGTGCCCAAAACACAAGGCCTTGCCCACTTCCAGCCAGTGATTCGAACCCACTCCTTTGCACCACTGACCCATTGGCCCACCTGGACATTAAGGTGAGTGGCAAAGCCATGCCGGAGAAAGGCCTATGTTACACTATGCAATACGATTTTTGTTCCTGGGTTATAAATATCTCCTAATTGGTTCTACCATAAAAACATGGGAAAAGTTTATAAAACTACAAAAAAAAAATGGAGTTGCTCAAAGTTTTCTGGGCTGTATGACCATGTTCCAGAGGCATTATCTCTCCTGATGTTTTTTTAAATACTCTTTATATTTCATCCTGTTGTAATGTTTATATACAGTAGAGTCTCACTTATCCAACGTTCTGGATTATCCAACACATTTTTGTAGTCAATGTTTTCAATTCATTGTGATATTTTGGTGCTAAATTTGTAAATACAGTAATTACTACATAGCATTACTGTGTATTGAACTACTTTTTCTGTCAAATTTGTTGTATAACATGATGTTTTGGTGCTTAATTTGTAAAATCAGAACCTAATTTGATGTTTAATAGTCTTTTTCTTAATCTCTCCTTATTATCCAACATATTCGCTTATCCAACATTCTGCCGGCCCGTTTACGTTGGATAAGCGAGACTCTACTGTATTGCTATATTTTAAATTGCGTTGTCAAAGGCTTTTGTGGCCAGAAGCTCTGGGCTGCTGTGAGTTTTCCAGGCTGTCTGGCCATGTTCCAGAAGCATTCTCTCCTGATGTTTCGCCCACATTTGTGGCATGCATTCTCAGCAATTGTGAGATCTTTTGGAAACTTACCAAGTGGGGTTTATACAGTATATCTGTGGAATATACAGGCAAGTGGGAATGTTGCAATTGGCCAGCTTGGTTAGCATTGAATAGCCTTGCAGCTTCAAAGCCTGGCTGTTTCCTGCTTGGGGGAATCCTAGCTTCAAAGCCAGGCTGCTTCCTGCCTGGGGGAGTCCTGTGTTAGCTGGCCCTGATTGCTTCCTGTCTGGAATTCCCCTGTTTTCTGAGTGTTGCTCTTTATTTACTGAACTGATTTTAAGAGTTTTTTAATACTGGTAGCCAGATTTTATTCCTTTTCATTATTTTCTCCTTCTTTCTGTTGAAATTGTCCACATGCTTGTGGATTTCAATGGCTTCTCTGTGTAGTCTGACGTGGTGGTTGTCAGAGTGGTCCAGCATTTCTGTGTTCTCAAATAATATCCTTTGTCCAGGTTGGTTCATCAATGCCAATCAAGCTGGTCAATGACAACATTTCCACTTGTGTCAAACAGACAAGAGTTCTTTCTCCCACCCTGGACATTATTCCACAGATACACAAACCCCACTTGTCCCGTTTCCAACAGACCTCACAACCTCTGAGGATGCCTGCCATAGATGTGGGTGAAACGTCAGGAGAGAATGCTTCTGGAACATGGCCATCCAGCTGGAAAACTCATAGCAACACAGTGATTCTGGCCATGAAAGCTTTCGACAACACAATATAAATTATTATTTATGTTACTTTATATTTATATTATTGGTTAATAATATATATCCTATATATAATGTATAAGATATATATGTTCCTAAATAATATATAATATAAAGTAAATGCATTAAAATAGGGATATTTAAGATTTTCACACCTTTATATTCTTATCTTAATTTAAAGGGAGTCAAAGCAGCTAACAGCAAACATGACACATTGAAAATAGAGTAAATCAATTAAAATGTAGTTTTGATGATATTTTAAAATTTTGTGCTCCACAACATAAAAGGTGTAATTGCTTTTTTAAATTTTGATACCCACCTTTTACTGTATTGTGTATAATTATATTTATTTATATACCACTTTTTTCCTCTTAAAGAGACGCAATGCATTAAAACATGTTATTGGCTTTAATTCTTCATTTTGAGATAGTTCTAATCCAATTTTAATGTTCATAGTCTTTATGTTCTTTTAACACTGTATTGTGTTGGTTTTATTGCTATTCACAGCTTTTGCGTCTCTCTAAGAGGAAAATATAGATATAATTGGGTGAAAGCCTTTCATTCAATTATATCTAAGAGCAGATGACGCATTCATGATCCAATGGCATTCCTTTTAAAGTTCGGACTGCAGTCGGGAGCAGATCTGTTCACTCTGTAAACACCAGAACCATTTACTTATATTAATAGCTAGTAGGCAGAGCTAAAGTTGGTCATTTTCTTTAACCTCGTTGCCTCTTTCTATGTCTTTGGTGTCTCTGCAGGCGCTGGACCCTCTTCTGTGTCGCAATGATCCAAGACTATCAGGACCTCACCTCCCTCGACGTGGAGGACGAAGGCGGGAAACCCATCCAGAAAGGTCTGTGGCCAAAGGAGAATAGTCCGTTACGAGGAGAAAGGACTCAGTTCTGAGGAGAAAGTAGTTGAGAGGAGAATGTAGTTAGTTCTGAGAAGTTAGTTCTGAGGAGAAACTCGTTGTGAGGAGAAAGTATTTAGCTCTGAGGAGAAAGTAATTAGTTCCTAGGAGGAATTAGTCAGTTCTGAGGAGAAACCGGTTTGAGGAAACGGTTTTTAGGCAAAACAGTTTGGAGGAGAAAGTATTTGGTTCTGAGGAGACACTAGTCAGTTCTGAGGAGAAATGGTTTTTTTTTTTTTTTTTTAATAGTTTTTTTATTGAGTATTGGGAATACATTAAAAAAAAGAGAGAAGGAGATAAAAAAAAAAAAAAAGAGCGAGATCAACAAACAAACCCACATTATGTTCCGTTTAGCATACATAGTAGTCCATCTGTACTTATTTTTCTTTACATTGAAAGTAGGAGAACATAAGTGGAACAGGAAAGTAGGAAAATAAGATGGGGGTGAAGCCCTATATATAAACAACCACAAGACAAAACAAACCTAAACAAGGCAAAACAAACCTAAACAGAGCAAGGGGAGAAGTAAGAAAGGAAAAAGAAAAAAGAAAAAAAAAGAAAAAAAAAAAAAGAAAAAAAGAAGAAGAAACAGTTATCCCACAAAGGTGGGAGGGAAGAATTGTCCGCTTCCGATCTTTTGCATCGAGGTTAAAAAAAAAAGAAAAATAAAGACCAAATGTTCATCTGAAGATGTACATGTCTTGTCTTTAATACCCCCGCCCAATTAGTCATATTGATCTTGTTTTTAGAAATTTGGGTTTCTTCCTTTGTTATTTAATATGTTTTTTCAGTAGAGTCCAGTCGGCTGATTTTTTTGGTATTCCTTGGTTCCTTTTGAGGTATTGCGTTAAAGTGTCCATATTCATAATGTCTAGCAATTTCAAAAGCCAGTCTTCTATCTGGGGTATTTCTTTCAGTTTCCAATTTTTGGCATAGATCATTCTAGCTGCTGTCACCATATAATTGAATAGTATGTCTTTGCTTAGCTCCATTTCAAAATCTGCCATTCCTAAAAGAAAGTATTCTGGTTTCATTTGGAATTTTATTCCTAATATTTCCTGAATTTTCCCATGAATTTTTGTCCAAAACTTTTTTGCAATTTTACAAGACCACCACATATGGAAAAAGGATCCCTCCTGAGTTTCGCACTTCCAGCAGTTGTTTTGTAGATTTTTATAACATCTTGCCAATTTTTGTGGTGTGAGGTACCAGCGATACATCATTTTATACCAATTTTCTTTTATTTCATATGCATATGTGTACTTTAGTCTTTTGTTCCAATTTCTTTCCCAATCCTCCATTTTTATTGGATGACCTATGTTGGAGGCCCATTTAGTCATACAGTCCTTTACCATTTCTGTTTCCGTCGACCATTCTAATAGAACTTTATATATCCTTGCCATTTCTTTCTTTTCTAAATGAATTGTCTTGTCCCAAAAGGATTCTTTCTCCTTGAAGCCTATTATTTTGTCTTTGTTGAAAGATTCTTTAAGTTGCCTGTATTGGAACCAGGATACATTCTTAAATGTTTTATTTATTTCTTCTTGGTTCTTTAGAGTATAATTACCGTTTACTTTTTGTAACACATCTTTGTACGTCGGCCATTTTTCCCAGGCTAGTTCTCTTCTTTGAATCGCTTCTAACGGTGATACCCATAGAGGTATTTTCTGGTGCATTCTATTTTTATATTTTTCCCACGTTTTGATGAGGGCTGACCTTATGAAGTGATTTCCGAAGCCCTTTTCAATTCTTTTCCTATCGTACCACAGATACGAATGCCAGCCCCCTCTAAGGTCGAATCCCTCTAATGTCAAGATCTTCGTCTTCTTTAGGTTGGCCCAGTCCTTGATCCATACCAAAGTAGAGGCTTCGTAGTATAGTTTTAAGTCGGGTAAGCCGAATCCTCCTCTTTTTTTCTCATCCGTTAAATTTAAAAATTTTATTCTTGGCTTTTTGCCTTGCCAGATGAATTTGGCGAGGTCTTTGTTCCAGTTCTTGAATAGTTGTGGACTTCTTAGTATTGGAATTGTTTGGAAAAGAAATAACATTTTGGGGAGTATGTTCATTTTGATAGTTGCTATTCTACCCATTAGGGATAAATTTAGATATCTCCATTTTTCCATCTCCTTTTTTAATTCTTTCCATTTTGTTTCGTAATTGTTCTTCAGCAGTTGGGCATTCTTCGCTGTTAGGGTTATCCCTAAGTACTTAATTTTGTTGGTAACCTGGAGGCCTGTTAATTCTTTGATTTTTTCTTGACCTTTTTTGGAGACATTCTTAGTCAATATCATAGTCTTTTTTTTGTTTATCCGCAGCCCTGAGACCTTTCCATATTCTTCTATTTTTGTCATCCATCTCTCTATATTCTCCTGTGGATTTTCTATAATGCAAATCAAATCATCAGCGAAGGCACGGACTTTAAATTCATCTTTTCTGATCTTCGTTCCTGTCAGGGTTTTGTCGTTTCTTATGTTGTTCAGAAGTGTCTCTAAGCATAATATAAATAGCAGGGGTGAAAGAGGGCATCCCTGCCTTGTCCCCTTGTTAATTTTAAAGTTTCTTGTCTCCCTTCCGTTGATTATTATTTTGGCCTCCTGATGGTCATATATTGTCTTTATTGCATTCGTGAAGTGGTGGCCCATATCTAATTCCTTAATTAAGAGCATCAAGTAATCCCAATTCACACTGTCGAAGGCCTTTTCCGCGTCTAAGGCCAACAGGGCACATTCTTTTTGGATGTTCTTTTCATAGTATTCGATAATATCGACGATTATTCTAACGTTGTCCCTTAGATGTCTTTTAGGTAAGAATCCTGTCTGGTCTTCTCTAATCCAGTCATTCAAGAAAATTTTTAATCGGTCCGCCAATATATTTGCGAAAAGTTTATAGTCTAAGTTTAGTAGTGAAATTGGTCTAAAGTTTCTTACATCCGTTATATCCGAATTGTCTTTAGGGATCATTATAATGTTAGCCATCTTCCATGAGTCCGGGATTTTTTGGATAGTCAGAGCTTGATTCATCAGTCTCTTTAGGTAAGGTAGTAGTTCTTCCTTATAAACCTTGTAAAATGTTGCCGTGAAGCCGTCCGGGCCAGGTGCTTTGGTTGTATCAGCTTTCTTAATAGCGGTGATGATTTCTTGGTCTGATATCTCTTTATTTAGTTCTTCTCTGTATCGATCTGCTATTTTCGGCAATCTTTGTAAGTTCAAAAATTGTTGAATGTCTTCTCTCTTGATCTGATCTCTAGAGTAGAGTTTTTTGTAAAATTTGGTGAATTGGGTACTGATATCCTCATCCGTTGTATAAATCTTGTCTTCTGCAGCCAGTTTAATAATATGTTGGTTTTGTCTCTTTTTCTTTATTTTTCTTGCAAGCCATTTGCCCGGTTTATTAGCGTTTTCAAAATGGTATTGTCTGATGAATTTAAGTTCCTTCGCTAATTGTTCTGTTTCTAGAAAAGTTCTTTGTTTATGAAGTTTTTCCAGCTCTGTTTTACTTTTTCCATCCTTGGGGATCTTTTTCAGTAATTCTTCAAACTTCTTGATTTCATTCATTGTTCTGTTCATTTCTTCATTCCTTTTTTTATTTCTTATCACATTCTGTTTAATAAAATGCCCTCTCATTACTGCTTTGGCCGCATCCCATACCGTTTGAATTGAGGTTTGGGGGATATCGTTTATAGCAAAGTATTCTTTAAGGATTTCTCTATTCTTATTTATATCTTCTTCTTCCTTTAATAGATTATCGTTCAGGCGCCACTTCCTTTGTCTCGAGGTTGGGTATAGTATTGTTTCAATTGGGCAATGGTCCGAGTGAGTTCTTGGTAATATTTTGATTCTTGCAATTTTTGTTGTCAATGTGTTTGTAGTCAGCACCATATCTATCCTGGACCAGCTTTGGTGTCGGTCCGAGTAAAATGTGTAGTCTTTTTCTAACCCGTGGTGAATTCTCCAGGAGTCTTGCAGATTGAAATCTTGTAAGAAATTTATGAATGAGGTCGGAAGTTTGCCAGAATTTTTGTCTCTGTATTTTTTGGAGTCGTTTTTCTTGTCCTTTGTACAGTCCATTACTCCGTTGAAGTCTCCCATTATCATTAAGTCATCGAAGTGTTCTTTGGATATTAAATCTTTTAATTCCTCCACAAAGTCGATTTTGGGGCCGTTCGGTGCGTAAATGTTGCATATCAATATTCTTTGGTTCTCAACTGTAATTTGGATTCCAATTATTCTTCCAGCTTTGTCCTTGAACGCCAATTGAGCCGGTATTTTTGGGTTGACATAAATAACTACACCTTTTTTCTTTTCTGGGGCGCAGGCATAAAATTCTTTTCCAATATTTTTCTGGACCAAATGCGCCACATGTTTTTGTGCGATGTGTGTTTCTTGGAGGGCTACTATATCGTAGTTGCCTTTTCTTATTTGGTTAAAGATCCTTTTTCTTTTATTGGGTGAGTTAATCCCATTAACATTATTTGAGAAGCATCTTATTTCCTTCTTCATCTTCAACTTCCTTAAGTACCTCCAGATTCGTCTTTGCCAAACCAAAGTGTATATCTTCTTTTTCCGGTGATTCTGTCCTGATTCTCTTCTTATCTTTTGCGCCTTTATGTTCCATTGGTTCAGGTTCCATCTCTCTTTTCAATTTTTTGTAAAAGTCCTTTGCTTTCTCTTCAGTGGTCAACCAGTATTTTTCCTCCTTGTAAGATACCATGATCCCTTCCGTTCTTTCCCATCTGAACCTGATTTGATGCTTCTTTAGCTCTTCTGTCAAGAACAAATACTTCCGTCTCTTCGTCAGTGTTGACATTGGGTATTCTTTTAAGATAGCTATTTTCTTTCCTTTATAAAGTACTGGGTTCAAATTGTTACGTTTCAAAATGTCGTCTCTAATTCTCCTTCTTCCAAATTGTACGATGACATCTCTGGCGACTTTGTTTCTTTTGGAAAAATTTGTTGTAATCCTATATGCTCTATCAATGTTCTCGTCTGCTTCTTCTTCTGTAATCTGTAATAAATCCGCTGTTATTTTGGTTATTATCTGTCTTATGTTTTCTTTGTTTTCTTCTTGTATATTTCTAAATCTTAGTTGGAATTCTAATTCTCTTTGTTCTAATAGTTCTTGTTTAATTTCCAGTTTTTGGCTCTTGACTTCTAAGTTATCCATCTTTGTTTGTAGTCTTCCTTGAGTTTTCTCTATCTTAGATTTATCGCTTTTTATTTCCTGGATTTCTTGTCTGAGAGTATCCACTTCTTTTTTCATCTCCCCAATTTCGTTGGTAATTTCGTTTTTGGCTGCGGCAAGTTGTTCAGTAAAGTCTTTCCTTAGTGTTAGTATCTGTTCGTCTGATAGTTTCTGGTAGGCGTCTTGTTTCTCGGAGATTTTCTGGATTTCTCTCATTAAATCTTTTAGTGTGACTTCCTCCGGGAGGGAGTTTCTTCTTGACATGTTTATCGTGCCAAACGCAGGTGCAGTTGTTCTTTTTTCCTCCTGCTTATTCTTGTATGCGGCCATCTTTTGGTTGGCTGCTACTCGGAAAAAGGTCAAAAACATAAATGTCTGTACAAAAAAAAAAGTTGGTATTGTTATTTACAGTGTTATTATTGTTGGCGGCTACTCGGGAAAAGGTCAAAAATGTAAATGTCTCTATAAAAAAAAGAGAAGGAAAAAAAGAGAAAAGAAAGAAAAGGAAAAAAGAAAAAGAAAAAAGAAATATTGATATTATTATTTACAGTATTATTATTGTTGCTAATATTTTGTAGTCGCCGATGGTTGATCTTTGGTATTGAAATCTATTTGAATATAGTTCCTGTATATCTCCTTATAATAACTTATAACTATAATATATAGTTCCTTTTCTTTATGTTTAGCTGTTTACAAAAGTTAACCCACAAAACAAAACAAAAAAAACAAGAAAAATAAACGAACAAACAAACAAACAAACAAACAAAACAAAAAAAAGAAAAAAGGAGAAAGACGTGTATATATATATATATATTTCTTTCTTTTTCTTCTTAATTAACCTTTATGTGTATAGGACACTATCTGTCTGGTAATTGTGTTGCCTTATGTTACGTAAGTCTTATTGGCAAAATCTATATTCAAATCAGTTTCCTTATCATCTATGGTTCTGGACCCAGTTTTCACCATCCACAAATCTCTCTTTCCCCCAGTCTTCTTTTTCAGCGTTTCCGTTCACTGTACCCACTCTATAGTCCTTCTGAAGCTTGCCCCTTTGTCTTACGATCCAGGATGGGACCCTTTCTGCTGACCCGGTTCCTCTCTGTCTGTGATTCTCCTCTTTCCCGCCGTCTCTCCGTACGTCGCTTCCGCCCTTTTGAGGATAGGTTCCGTCTCCGTCACGTCCCTTCCGCTCTTCTTCTTTTCTGCTATCTTAGATCCCCCCTCTTTTTTTTTTTGGATGGAATATGTGTCCGTCTCCCTTTGTGTTCTCCCTTTCGGCTTCCCTTTTCTCTCTTGGAGAGTTCCCCCTCCTTTCTGTTCTTCCTGCACGTCCCGTCTCTCCCTCTCTCTACCTTTCCTCGGCGTCTGGGTCCTGATTCGCCTGTATCTCGTGGGCGGATTCTTTGTAGCCGGATTTGTTTACACAAAGCTTCCCCGTAGTCAAAACAATGTCTCTTTCAAGGTTAGTCCGTTTCTTTCTTTGATTATTATTTTTTTTTTTTTTGAATGCAATGGCGTCTCCTTCTGTTTACCCCAGAATAAGCATTAAGTATTACTGAATGACATTGAATATTATTGATTCCATTTAATTTACAAAATTAATTTTACTTTTCCGTAAGTTCATTAGCTATATTTTATGTATTTTCTGCGAATCAGTTTCTAGTTTGATTAGTTGCAAGATTAATTCACAAATAAACGTTCCTTGCCTTCCGGAGCGCTGCTCCCTGGGCTGCTTTTCTCCGTAGTTTTCTTAGTCCAAGCGGTTTTTGGAGGGGGGGTGTAGATTGGTGCCTCGATGCTTGAGATCTCTCGCCAGGCTTACATTTCGTTGAGCTGCATAGCTCTTCCTTTCGTCTGTTTAAAAATGCGGTGCCGGCAGGCTGTTATCCTGAGATCCCCAGCCGGAGTCTCAGTTCTCCTTTCCGCGATCTGCTCGCCCTGCGGCTGCCTGTGCCGGGCCCGGGGGGCTCCCTTCCCTTGAGGGGAAGGGAAAGCCCGCTCGGCCGTCGGTTTGGCAACCTGTGGGCTCAGCAATCCTTCTGGCTTCGATCCACCAGTAAGGTCGGAGCTATCGCTCTTCGGGACCGCTGGAAAGGACAGGCACTCCGAGAGAGATCAGAGAGCCCCACCAGCCGCCATGCTCACCACACCGGAAGTGAGGAGAAATGGTTTTGAGGAGAAAGTAGTCTGTTCTGAGGAGAAATTAGTCAGTTCTGAGGAGAAACAAGTCAGTTCTGAGGCGAAAGTAGTCAGTTCTGAGGAGAAGTTAGTCATTTAGAAGCAAGTCATTTCTGAGGGAAAACAGTTTTGAGGAGAAAGTTGTCAGTTGCAAGGAGAAACAAGTCAGTTCTGAGGAGACACAAGTCAGTTCTAAGGTGAAAGTAGTCAGTTCTGAGGAGAAACTAGTCATTTCTAAAGAGAAGCAAGTCATTTCTGAGGGAAAACAGTTTTGAGGAGAAAGTTGGCAGTTGCAAGGAGAAACAAGTCAGTTCCGAGGAGAAACCGTTCTGAGGAGAAAGTAGTCAGTTCTGAATAAAAAGTATTTAGTTCAGAGGAGAAACAAGTCAGTTCTGAGGAGGAAGTAGTCTGTTCTGAGGAGAAAGTATTTAGTTCTGAGGAGGAAATAGTTCTGAGGAGAAACAAGTCACTTCTGAGGAGGAAATAGTCAGTTCTGAGGGAAAGTAAATTCTGAGGGAAGCCAATATGACAGGCTGATCTAAGCCGGGTCCTGACTCAAGACAGCTCCTGTCCTGAGGAGAAACAAGTCAGTTCTCAGACTAAACAAGTCAGTTTTGAGGAGGAAATAGTCAGTTCTGAGAGAAAGTCAATTCTGAGGGAAGCCAATATGACAGGCTGGTCCAAGCCGGGTCCTGACACAAGACAGTTCCTGTCCTGAGGGGAAACAAGTCAGTTCTGAGGAGGAAATAGTCAGTTCTGAGGGAAAGTCAATTCTGAAGGAAGCCAATGTGACAGGCTGGTCCAAGCCGGGTCCTGATGCAAGACAGCTCCTGTCCTGAGGAGAAACAAGTCAGTTCTGAGGGAGGGAAGGAAGGCCAGAGGTCAAGTCCAAAGGTGAGTCAGGCCAAGTTGGTCCAAGGGTAACAGGCCAACTTTTGAGGGAAGGAAGACGGGGAAAGAAGCACTGGTGCGGTGGTGCATCCCTGACCTTTGTTGCCTCCATTATCCCTCAGTGCCCGCAAGGCTTCCTCTGAGCCCGACGCTGGGCCACCGCCTCTGCCCCAGCCGCCGCCTGGTCCTGGTCCTGCTGGGCTTCTCCGGCGTCCTTCTCCTGGCTGTCATCGTCTTTGGCGCCAAAGGTGAGCAGCACAGGGAAGCCACCACTCAAGCGTCCAAGCGTCCAGTCTCCATTTGAAAAGCACAAGAAGATATTCAAAGATGGTGGTGATATCTCTTTCACCATCATCTCTCCTCCAAGTTCAGTATACCCAGCTCCTTCAAATGTTCCTTGGCTTCTCTTGCTGGGTGCAGAATATCAGCAAAGTTTGGGAAAGTTCATTTTTTGTATGATAATTCCCAGAATCCTTAATGGTGCCCCATCACTTTATTGCTTTGAACTAGTCAAACTCATTGAGAAAAATCTCATTTTGGGATAGCAACTCCCAGAAACCCCAGCTAGCACCCGGAGCCTGGCCAACAATGAGGCTTTTTCTGTTGATTTCTTGTAAAACATGATGTTTTGGTGCTTAATTTGTAAAATCTTAATGTAATTTGATGTTTAATAGGCTTTTCCTCAATCCCTCCTTATAATCCAACATTTTCACTTATCCAACGCTTTTATTTTTCAGTGATTGGTTGGGGGAAGGGGGGCGTCAAAATTCTGTTCGCCTACACTTGAAAATTACCTAGGGCCGGCTCTGCTAGCACCTAACTGAAAGGTTTTGGGGAGTGGCCATCACTTCATTGCTTTGATTTGGTCATACTCAGGTCTTGAGAAAGTTACTTGTTTTCATGACAGCGATCACAATCCCTAGCTAGAAGGTTTATGGATGCTGTCATCCAAAAAGGTCTCCAGAATCGCAATCCAATGCAATGCTGCAAAATGGGGACCAGCAAGTTGCACATAGGTAGTGAATGCTTCACTTCTTCACTGCACTTTATTTCTTAATTAGTCACTCTCCACCAGAGTGCTCCGAGCGACTTACAATTTAAAATATCATTCCACAATAAAAAAACATTCAACATAAAAACATTCAACAGTGACTATTTGGCAAATTAGATCTGATTTACTTAAATGCACAACCAAACAGCCAAGTCTTGAGCGCTTTTACAAAAGGTCGCAACTCGGACATTGCTCTAACATATGGAGGCCATGAGTTCCACAGAATTGGAGCACAGGTCAAAAAGGCTCTATGCTTTGTAGCTTCCAGGTGTAGGGCCCAGTACATATAGGAGATTTTCCTGGGAGGATCGAGGTGACCACTGATGGAAAAAAGGAATGAGGCGGTCCCTAAGATATAATGGTCCTTGGCCATTTCGATCTCTAAATGTCAGGATCAGTATCTTGTAAGAGATCTGATGTTCTATTGGTAGCCAATGCAGTTGTTTCAGAATTGGTGTAATATGGGATCTTATAGATGATCCTGCTAGCAGCCTAGCCGCCGCATTTTGGACCATTCGAATCTTCTGGGTTTTTGTCTTCGGTTTACTTCCCTTTTCCCTCCCTCTTTCTTTTCTCCCAGGTAGCAGTTATCGCTGGCAGATAAGCAGCTTAAAGCAGACCCTTCAAAGCATCAATGGATCAATGACGGAAGAAATCGCTGGCCTACAGAGCAAAGGTGAGGGAAGGAGATCAAGCGAGAATATCCGTAGTTATCAAGGGCAGAGACGACCCTCCGTTCTGCATCCATGAATCCAACCATCCGTGTCTTGAAAATATTCCAGACCTTGATTGTGCCATATGAGGGACACCACTGTTCCTACTGGCTGTTAGGAATTTATTTATTATTTATTTATTTACAGTATTTATATTCCACCCTTCTCACCCCGAAGGGGACTCAGGGTGGATTACAATGAACACATATATGGCAAACATTCAATGCCAACAGACAAACAACATATATAGACAGACACAGAGGCATTTAACTTTTTTTTTCAGCTTCACG
Source organism: Anolis carolinensis (assembly GCF_035594765.1). NCBI lineage: Eukaryota > Metazoa > Chordata > Lepidosauria > Squamata > Anolidae > Anolis > Anolis carolinensis. Next base: position 4,425,050 of record NC_085846.1, on the reverse strand, counting down.
ATTCCGGCCACAGGAGGAGCTGTTGCTTCACTGTCCACTAGTGGCTATACTTCCTCATTCCTTTCCTCGTGTTTTGCTGGCAGTTTTTTTATGATGTTGTAAATTAGTTAAATTAGCCTCCCGCATAAAGTGTATCTAAATTTCCCTACTTGACAGATGCAACTGTCTTTCGGGGCTGCATAGGTCAACAGCAAGCCGGGCTATTTAATGGTCAGGGGCTTAACCCGACCCGGGCTTTGAACTCATGACCTCTCGTCAGTAGTGATTTATTGCAGCTGGTTACTAGCCAGCTGCGCCACAGCCCGGCCCAATTGTGGAAGTTGGAGTGCAAAACACCTGGAGGAAGGGCTGAAGTTGGCCTAGGCCTGATCTAGCCCAACCTACTCTGTTCAACGAACCCTACTTTGTGCCTTTCAGAAAAGGATACAGATGCAAAAGTTACACAGTTAGAAGGGACGGTGAAACAGCTGGCGGAGGAAGGAGAAGCAGGTGAGTCCGCCGAGATGCACAACCATTCCCTTGTGCGCATTGCTATGAGATCCACTCTGACTTACGATGACAATCTTCACTGGGTTGTTGTATGTTTTCCGGGCTGTCTGTCCATGTTCCAGAAGTATTCTCTCCTGACGTTTCGCCCACATCTATGGCAGGCATCCCCAGAGGTTGTGAGATATATGGAGAAACCAAGCAAGGAAGGTTTATATATCTGTGGAGGTTCCTGGGTGGGGGGAAGAACTCTTGTCTGTTGGAGGCCAGTGTGAATGTTGTAATTTATCACCTTTGTTAGCACTAAATGGCCTTCCCAGCCTCGCATCCTGGCCTGGGGAATACTTTGTTCAGAGTCGTTTCATGGACACAGAAATGGTCGACCACTCCAACAACTATCATGTCAGATGACACAGAGAAGCCATTGAAATCCACAAGCATGTGGACAACTCCAACAGAAAGGAGGAAACCATGAAAATGAACAAAATCTGGCTACCAGTATTAAAAAAAACTCCAAAATCAGAACAGTAAATAAGAATCAACACTCTGATCCAAGTCCTGCTCCCGCTCTATTCTATTCTGCCTTGGTAAGACCACACTTGGAATCATACTGTGTCCCGTTCTGGGCACCACAATTGAAGGTACAGTAGAATCTCACTTATCCAAGACTCGCTTATCCAACGTTCTGGATTATTCAGGATTATTCTGGATTATTATTTTTGTAGTCGATGTTTTCAATAAATCGTGATATTTTGGTGCTAAATTCATAAATGCAGAAATTGCTACATAGCATCATTTTGTATTGAACTACGAAGTGCATTAAAGCACTGAGCTGGAGACCAAAAGGTCCCAGGTTCAAACCCCGGGACCAGTGTGAGCACCCGCTGTTAGCTCCAGCTCCTGCCAACCTAGCAGTTCGAAAACATGCCAATGTGAGTAGATCAATAGGTACCGCTCCGGCGGGAAGGTAACGGCGCTCCATGCAGTCATACCAGTGGCCACATGACCTTGGAGGTGTCTACGGACAACGCCGGCTCTTTAGCTTAGAAATGGAGATGAGAGTCAGTCACAACTGGACTTAACGTCAGGGGAAACCTTTACCTTTTTAACCTAATTTGATTTTTAATAGGCTTTTCCTTAATCCCTCCTTATTATCCAACATATTTGCTTATCCAACGTTCTCCCGGCCCGTTTATGTTGGATAAGTGAGACTCTACTGTAAATGTTGACAAACTGGAATGTGTCCAGAGGAGGGCGACTCAAAGGATGAAGGATCTGGAAAACAATCCCTATGAGGAGCCGCTGAAAGAGTTGGGCATATTTAGCCTGCAGAAGCGAAGACTGAGAGGAGACAGGATGAGGGCCTTGGATCAAGATGTGAGAGACGGGAAGTCATTGGGAGGAGGGAACAAGCTTCCTTTCGGCTGCCCTGGAGATGATGACGCCAAACAATGACTTCAAACAACAGGAAAGAAAGGAGATTCTTCCAAATGTCAGAGTAATTTGCAGCGCAGCAGTAGTTGGAGTCAGTGGAACGAGAACAAAGTGACATCCAGAGACTTTGGTAAAACTATATACAAGTTTTTCCTGAAAGCAGTAATAAAGACAGACTTGAAGACAATGGACACAGGACTCTCACTCTAGGCAAACAGAACAGAACTGATGCAATCAGCAATGCACACACACTTGTGTCTGGATACTCCCCAGTTCCAGCCACACATCAAGGTCATCACAGCTTCTTAGTACAGTAGAGTCTCACTTATCCAACACTCGCTTATCCAACGTTCTGGATTATCCAACGCATTTTTGTAGTCAATGTTTTCAATTTATCATAATATTTTGGTGCTAAATTCGTAAATACAGTAATTACAACATAACATTACTGCGTATTGAACTACTTTTTCTATCAAATTTGTTGTCTAACATGATGTTTTGGTGCTTAATTTGCAAAATCATAACCTATTTTGATGTTTAATAGGCTTTTTCTTAATCTCTCCTTATTATCCAACATATTCGCTTATCCAACGTTCTGCCGGCCCGTTTATGTTGGATAAGTGAGACTCTACTGTAACTTAACTCTTTCCAGACTATAGTACACTCTGGATGATGCAATCAGTATGCAATACAAACCAAAACACAAATTTCATTTAAACACTATCTATACACAAATCCCACATTAACAGATTCCACCTGAACATCATGAAGAACTTCCTTACTGTAAGGAGAGCTGTTCAGCAGTGGAACTCTCTGCCCCAGAGTGTGGTGGAGGCTTCTTCTTTGGAGGCTTTTAAGCAAAGGCTGAATGGCCATCTGTTGGGGTTTCTTTGAAGGCAATTTTCCTGCTTCTTGGCAGAAAGGGATTGGACTGGAAGGCCCACAAGGTCTCCTCCAACTCTAGGATTCTATGATTCTAAGTCACACTTTCTCAGCCTCTGAGGAAGCGATGCCAAAGTTTCTCTGAACAAATCTTAGTGTGTGAAAAGGCCACTGTTGGTCGGGAATGACTTCAAGGCAGGCAACAATCTTTGATTTAGGGCTGTTTTTGGGGCGGCGTGGGCCAAAAAAATCCCACAGTTCAAATGCAAAGCCAAACAGCCACAATTCCCTGCGTTTAGGGCGTGTGTTGCCGAGTGTGTCAAGTCAGGCATTCCTCCTAATACCACACGTGGGTGGTCTTCTGCTGATCGGCTTCAGTGCAAAACAAGACCTCCCACCAGAGCATTTTCTGCATTTTGGGGAGATTCCTTCACTATTTAGAAAAAAGGAAATAACTTGACAAAGAGAAGAAAAAGAAGGAGGGAAAGAGAGTCCAGAGGGACAGATACATAAGTAGGTAGGCAGGTAGACATACAAACATTTTTAAATATCTCTCTGTCCATCTGTACTGCTTTCAATATCCTTCTCCACAAATTATCAGTTAGATCAGGGGTCCCCAAACTAAGGCCCGGGGGCCGGATACGGCCCATCGAATCTATTTATCCGGCCCCCACGGCACAAGGGCAGAAGGGGGGTTAGACTAAATGACCCAAGGGGTCTCTTCTTCTCTTACAACCATTATTATTATTATTATTATTATTATTATTATTATTATTATTATTATTATTATATTGTATGACACAGCAAACAAGATAGATATGCTGGATTTCGTATCACAAAATCACATTATTATTATTATTATTATTATTATTATTATTATTATTATTATTAACATTGAGGCTGGGTGGCCATCTGTCAGGGGTGCTTCGCTTGTGCTTTTGGTGCACAAAGGCAAAAGGGGGTTGGACTTAATGGCCCAAGGGGTCTCTTCCAACACTCTTTATTTATTATTAATAATAATAATAATAAACATTGAGGCTGGGTGGCCATCTGTCAGGGGTGCTTTTTTTGTGCTTTCGGTGCACAAAGGCAGAAGGGGATTGGACTCAATGGCCCAAAGGGTCTCTTCCAACACTCTTTTTTATTGTTGTTGTTGTTGTTATTATTTATTATTATTATTGCTCAGTGGCCAACTATAGTCCGGCCCTCCAATGGTCCGGAGGATCGTGAACCGGCCCCCTGTTTAATAAATTTGGGGAGCCCTGAGTTAGATAGTAATATTAAACATTAATATTAGACATAGATATAAAAATGTATGTAGACACATTGGGGTATCATTTTAGAGAAATAAGGTAGGGATCATATATCTATATATATAAAAGGGTAATGAAATTTCGGCCTAGGACCAAACAACAAAACTACACATCCCAGAAACACTAAACTTGGCAGCACAACCCCTCATCCATGCCTCTGCGTTCATACAACAAAAAGAAAAGAAAAAGAAAGTCCTAATTAGAGGAAGAGGAATCATTGTTTTTATCCAATTGCTGCCAGTTAGAAGGCTAAGCTCCGTCAGGTATTTCCCATACCACCATACTTCGCCACAGCAACACGTGGCCGGGCACAGCTAGTATCTATATATATATAAAAAAATGTAATGTGCGTTTTACTATGGAGTAAACAACAAAACCACTGAACCCAATCACACCAAATTTGGCCACAAAAGACATAGTCATCCAAAATATGTCTTTCAAACAAAAAAACCTAGAAAAATAAAGTCCAAATTAGAGGACCAGGAAAAGCTGTTTTTCCCCTTGCTGCCAGTTAGTAGGGCAGTCCCCGCCCACTTTGTCTCCTAGCAACCCCCTCAGCCACAATGGTGCCCACAATGCTGCCTCTGCACTCAGGCCTCTTCCACACTGCCTATAAAATACAGATTGTCTGATTTGAACAGGATTATATGGCAGTGTAGACTCAAGGCCCTTCCACACAGCTATAGAACCCAGAATGCCAAGGCAGATAATCCACAGTATCTGCTTTGAACTGGATTATCTTGAGTCCACACTGCCATAAAATCCAGTTCAGTGTGGATTTTATACAGTTGTGTAGAAGGGGCCTCATATAATCCAGTTCAAAGCATATAATATAAGATTATAAATATAAAATATAAAAAATTACTATGGTATAATAAAGCAGAACAATATAATCTCTAAAATCATGACAACACTTTGAAAACAGGAGAATTCCAGAAAAGAAACAACCAGGGCCAGCTAACACCTCCTAACAAACCCATTAAGTGCTGATCAAGGTGACTAATTGCAACATTCATACCTGCCTCTACAAGCAAAAAACCATATAGGATGATACCACAGCAACATGTAGCCGGACACAGCTGAAATGGCAGACAAAGGCTTGAGGCAATGAGACAAAGAGAGTTCCGGAGGTTGTAGAAAAAATGACTTTTATTCTCAGTGGCCAGTGAGAATACAGCAATAAAGAAAAAGACCTTCCCCTGTCATCAGGAAAGCGAAGGTACTGGAACAAAGAATCACAGGTTCTTATATACCCCTTTTCCTCCATCTACTGCATCACACAGGTATTGTCAATCACCAAATAGTGTCAAAAAAAACTCTTACTGGGCACTTAACTAAAAGCTATCTTGGCATTTTCCTAAAATATAGACTACTTTCAAGACCCCTGACCCTCCATTAGCCTTATCTTTGGAATCCCCATCTCATCCATTAGGGGTTCTCATTAATTAAGGAGAATCCTTGTTATCTTAGCTGTCAGAGATCTATTAGCATTCCCCTCATGGTGCCAGGTCTTATCTTGACATCCCAAAAAGCCTTAATTTGTCTTTTGTCCATTAGCTTATCTATTCTTGTTGACACTTAACATATGTCTCTGGCACTTGAGTGAACTTTGGTCTGCTAGGGGTAGACAGTTATTTTGCTGAGCAGAGTGTATTTTTAAGGCTAGCACACAATCTGCTGGTGATTACATATTTTCCTATAGCTATTTCTTTAACATGATTACATTCAATATATGGTTTCCAATACAAGTATTATATTTTCCCAATACACCTTCATCACAGCATATAAAACAAACTCATATTTATGCATGCACATTGTCTTTTCTGCTACAAAATAGGCTACAAAACGCCCCCAAAAGATCCCACTGAAGATCTTGGTCCCACAACTGATGGGTTTTTACCCCCTCCTTTTAGCCAAACAGCTCTTTTATCTTCACCCTTTTCTCATTAAATATAAAAAATGTTTGCTTCCCAGTTCAGACTCGACTCAATGGCCAGGTGAAGGAGCTGCAGAAGAACGTCAGGAACATGAATTGTGACCTGGAGAACTTTAAAAAGAACCGAACAGGTGAGGAGAGATGGAGAGATGGACACCCCTTGATAGCCTTATTGCAGGTATGGGCCAACTTGGGCCCTCCAGGTGTTTTGGACTTCAACTCCCACCATTCCTAGCAGCCTACCGGCTGCTAGGAATGGTGGGAGTTGAAGTCCAAAACACCTGGAGGGCCCAAGTTGGCCCATACCTGCCTTATTGAATTGCTTTTGCCTTTACTGTCTTATATCCCCCCAGACAACCCAGACGGCTGCTGTCCCAAAGGCTGGGCTTCCTTCCGGAAAAGCTGTTACTGGGAATCCAGGGTTGGAAAACCCTGGCAAGAGGCCAAAGCGGAATGCGAAGCCAGGTACGCCCACCTGGTGATCATCAGCTCCTACGAGGAACAGGTAAGTGGCCTGGCCTTGCTCACCTGGCAACAACATAGATCGTTTGAGAGGCTGCCACTTTGCATCACTTGGGTCTTTTTTCATGCCAGCAATTCGTGGCCACACGGGTGAGACCGAGTTACACGTGGATCGGCTTGACCGACACCAGCGGGACGTGGAAATGGGTGGACGGGAGTTCCTACACCGTTCGGCAAGAGTGAGTTGACCCTTCTGGGATGCTAAGCCCAGCCTTTTTTGCACTCAGGTTGCAACACTGGGCACGTCTGAAGCTTTGGGCCATATAACAGTGTTTTAGAGAGACTTTCCAAGCCACAAGGTCCTGACATTCTGATGTCAGCAGCAGCAGGAGATCAACAGTTGCAAACCAATTCCCCAGGTCCTTGCAAACTCAGAAGACTCACACACACACACAGAAACCTGTTCGAACCAGTTCTCCAGCAGCAGGACAGCAACAGTTTTAAACCAATTATCCAGGTCCTTCCAATCTCAGAAGATCTGCACACACACACACACGCACACAAACAGAGAAACCTGTTTGAACCAGTTCTCAAGGAGCAGGACAGCAACAGTTGCAAACCAATTCCCCAGGGCCTTGCAAACTCGGAAGAATCTCTCTCTCTCTCTCTCTCACACACACACACACACACACACACACAGAAACCTGTTTGAACCAGTTCTCCAGCAGCAGGACAGCAACAATTGCAAACCAGTTCCCCAGGTCCTTGCAAACCCAGAAGACTCTCTCTCTATCTCTCTCTCTCTCTCTCTCTCTCTCTCTCTCTCACACACACACACACACACACACACACACACACAGAAACCTGTTCGAACCAGTTCTCCAGCAGCAGGACAGCAACAATTGCAAACCAATTCCCCAGGTCCTTGCAAACTCAGAAGACTCTCTCACACACACACACACACAGAAACCTGTTCGAACCAGCTCTCCAGCAGCAGGACAGCAACAGTTGCAAACCAATTGCCTAGGTCCTTGTAAACTCAGCCAATCGGTTTCATGCATTTGATTTTCCAGTTAACACACATATAGCATCTTTGCAAACTGTGACAAGCTGGAGGAGAGCCACATAATATGATCTGGTGGGTCGGATGTGGCCCACGGGCCTTGAGCTTGGCCCATGTGACTCACACACACACACACACACACACACACACAGAGAGAGAGAGAGAGAGAGACCTGTTCAGACCGGTTCTGCAGCAGCAGGACAGCAACAGTTGCAAACCAATTCCCCAGGTCCTTGCAAACTCAGCCAATTGGCTCCACACCTTTGATTTTCCAGTTAACACACATATAGCATCTTTGCAAATCACGACAAGCTGGAGGAGAGGCACATAATATGTTCTGGCGGGCCGGATGTGGCCCGTGAGCCTAGAAGTTGGCCCATATGACACACACACACACAGAAACCTGTTCAGACTGGTTCTCCAGCAGCAGGACAGCAACAGTTGCAAACCAGTTCCTCAGGTCCTTGTAAACTGAGCCAATCGGCTTCATGCATTTGATTTTCCAGTTAACACACATATAGCATCTTTGCAAACCATAACAAGTTGGAGGAGAGCCACATAATATCATCTGGCGGGCTGGATGTGGTCCACTGGCCTTGAGCTTGGCCCACGTGGTGTAGGCACAGCCCTGATGCTTTCCTCCCGCAGGGATTGGTGTGAGAACCAGCCGGACAACTGGTACGACCACAACCTTGGCGGCGGAGAGGACTGCGCCCACCTCCACCGGAACGGCTGCTGGAACGACGACCACTGCACACGGCTGTACGGATGGGTTTGCGAGATGGAAGAGACGGAATAAGCCCCACATTGCCATCAATGTGCGTCTCGAATTATGAAGGAGAGACCCCTAAGTCACCCCTGCATGGGCCAACTTCGGCCCTCCCTCCAGGCGTTTTGGACTTCAACTCCCACAATTCCTAACCGCCGGTAGGCGGTTAGGAATTGTGGGAGTTGAAGTCCAAAACGCCTGGAGGGCGGGCCGAAGTTGGCCCATGCTTGGCTTCAGTCTCAATTTGAACCCATTTATTGTGTTACTTCTATCACTCTCCTCTTTGATTCCCAGAATTTGGAGCCATGCATTTTTTGGACTATAACTCTCAGAATCCCCTAGCAGTCTACAGATGTATTATTAAGTTCGAGAGAGAGGCAATGCCTTAAAAACTTCCTGGCCGATACTATTCACCTTTGCCGTCCTTTACCGATACAGGTTGAGCCTCCCTTATCCGTATTTTGGATTGCTTGTTTGATATTTGCACATACATAATAATACGCCTTAGAGTCGGAACCCAACATTCCTATGCATGGAATATCTACTCGCCTTCTATACACAGCCTGAAGGTCATTTTCTACACAATCTGTTGCGTAATTTTGTACAGGAATCGACATTTGTGTGCATCGAACTACCTGAAAGCAAAAATTCAGCATGGATTTTGGAGGATACTCAACCTATATTGGGTTGCTTTGTTATACACTACATTGTACCAATTTATACTGTATCAGTGAATGCTGAATTCCTGTGATACATCACATTCTGAATAAATTATCTTTTCAGTCGAGACAATATTTTTGAAATATTTTGGAAGAAATTATAATATTTTTTTTTTGTGGTTTACATTCAGCGGCTGCAACAAGGATGAAGAAAGCCATGTGCAGAAAGCCAATTCCTTCTGCCATATGATCCAGTTCAAAGCAGATAATCAGGATACAGAAACTGGATTATATGGCAGTGTAGACGGGACCTTAGGAAACCACAAGCTGAATGCGAGCCAACAATGTGATGCTTTAGCGAAAAAGACCAATACGATTCTAGACTGCGTCAATCAGAGTCAGGTGTCCAGACTGAAAATAAGATATATGCCTTTGAAGGTCTCTTTGCTTAGCTACGGTCTTATGAGACCATCTAGATGGCTTTTGAAAGTCTCTTTGCTTAGTTATGACCTTATGAGATCATCTAGATGGCTTTTGGAGGTCACTTTCCTTACCTATGGTCTTATGAAACCATCTAGAAGGTCTTTGAGGGTCCCTTTCCTTATCTATGGTCTTCTGATGGCCTTATGAGATCATCTAGATGGCCTTTGGGGCCAACCTTCCTTACCAATGTCTTTGGGGGTCTTTGCTTACTTATGGTCTTATAAGATCGTCTAGAGCAGGGGTCCGCAAACTAAGGCCCTCCAAGGTCATTGACCTGGCTTCTGTCCTAAACTTTAGGCTTAGGGTTGACCTAAGTCTGAAACGACTTGAAGGCACACAACAACAATCCTAATTTTGGACTGTTTCATCATAGTCCGGCTCCCCAACAGTCTGAGGGACTGTTAATCGGCTCTCTACTTAAAAAGTTTGAGGACCCTTGTACTATACTATAGCAAACATTACTATAAGGGTTGTCCAGAGCTGGAATAGATTGCCTGGGACAGTGGAAGCCTAAGACTAGATGGGCATCATTGAGAATTGTGCCTTTCTGCATGGCTGGGAGTTGGACTAGATGGCCTCAAGGGACCCTTCAAGCCCCAAGACTCCATACAGACCCCAGCATCCCTCACCCTTGGCCAGGAGCTGCTGGGGCTTCCAGTGGAACAAGATCTGGAGCAAAAGCACGTCTCCATTCCTGGACTGAAGCCACTACGGTGATGCCACCAGGCGTGCCGCGGCATGGCATCAGAAGCCCGTGTCAGAGTTAAGCCTGTAGGTGTTTGCTGCTAATTATAGCCCCTCGTTAATGACGAGAGCCCTTCCCAGCCACCCACCTCCGCAGGCGGGTCCTGAGGATGGCATCCGGCGTGTGAGCAACCGGTGCAACCAGCTCAGCCCCAAAGACAGCTCCAATTATGGCAACTCATAGTATAAGCCAGGCATGGGCCAACTTTGGCCCTCCGGGTGTTTTGGACTCCAACTCCCACAATTCCTAACAGCCGGTAGGCTGTTAGGAATTGTGGGAGTTGGAGTCCAAAACACCCGGAGGGCCGAAGTTGGCCCATGCCTGGTATAGCCAGAACGGGGTTGGACTGGATGACCTTTGGGTGCCCCTTCCAATTCTCTGATTCCATGATTCTATAGTCTTTGCCTGTTTTCAGGGCCAGGCAGGTGGAAAAGGAGGTGAGAAATCCCATCAGGTCATATCCGGAAGAAAGGCCTCAGGTGACTCACACCTTTGACCTGGCTTGAACCGTCAATTATCCTCCCCAAAAAATGCATCCTGCCACTCCTGCAAACGTGTGGCTTCAAATGAACGTGGGGATTCATGTGTGTCATAAACCCATCTGGTCCTGGGATGGTTTTGTAGACCCTTGAGCATTTTCTCAGACTCATCTTATTGGGGGAACCCTAAAAGAAGGGTCTATTTTTCCTCATTTCAAGGCTGTGTCTTTAAAAAATTTAAATACTGTATATACTCGAGTATAAGCCTAGCTTTTCAGCCCTTTTTTTAGGACTGAAAAAGCCCCTCTCGGCTTATACTCGGGTGAGGGTCCTGGTTGGCTTATATTTGGGTCAGCTTATACTCGAGAATATAGGGTATATTTATTATTTTTCTCTATTATTATTGGTATTATTACATTTATTATTTTACTCTATTTATTATCATTATTATTATTATTATATGTATTATTTTACTCTATTATTATTTACATTGAAGAAGATGAGAATAATGATTTGATCAGAGCTTGACAGTCTTATCTTATATTTGAGCTTGATGTAAATATTCAAACACATTTAACCTACTGATGCCTCAATGAATGTAATTTTATTGGTACTGTATCTATTTTTATTTCTGAAATTTACCACCCTCGGCTTATACAGGAGTCAATGTATTCCCAGTTTTTTTGTGGTAAAATGAGGTGCCTCGGCTTATATTCAGGTTGGCTTATACTCGAGTATATACGGTAAATACATTTTTCAAAATCAGGAGATTTCTGCTTTAGGGTTTCCTCATTTTAAGGCAAATTCCCAAAGAGTTTGGTCCAGATTTGGGAAAGGACAGTCCGTATTAATCCACTGCGCACTTTTTCAATTGTTGGGACCTCTAAAGGTCATCTAGTCTGACCCCTGAAGCACCCACACTGTGTAGAATGAAGGCAGTTCGACACCACTTTGGCTCAATGCTATGGGATACTGGGATCTGTGGTTTGGTGCGGCCCTTGTGCTCTTTTGGCATAGATGCCTTTGTAAAACTACAACTCCCAGATTCCCCTAGAATGAATGCAGTTCGACACCACTTTGGTTCAATACTATGGGATACTGGGATATGTGGTTTGGTAAGGCCTCGTGCTCTTTTGGCATAGATGCCTTTGTAAAACTACAACTCCCAGAATCCCCTAGAATGAAGGCAGTTCGGCACCACTTTGGTTCAATGCTATGGGATACTGGGATATGTGGTTTGGTAAGGCCCTTGTGCTCTTTTGGCATAGATGCCCTTGTAAAACTACAACTCCCAGATTCCCCTAGAATGAATGCAGTTCGACACCACTTTGGTTCAATACTATGGGATACTGGGATCTGTGGTTTGGTGAGGCCCTTGTGCTCTTTTGGCATAGATGCCTTTGTAAAACTACAACTCCCAGATTCCCCTAGAATGAAGGCAGCTCGATACAACTTTGGTTCAATACTATGGGATACTGGGATATGTGGTTTGGTGAAGCCCTTGTGCTCCTTTGCCATAGATGCCCTTGTAAAACTATAACTCCCAGGATCCCTAAAGCACATAAACAAGGTATGCTTTTTGGAATTATTTAGCAAAATGATTGAATCCGTGGATGCCGAATCCGTGGAGGGCCGACGACATAATCTCCCCTATGTGCTACAACAGCCCTACAAGGTAGGCCAGGCCGAGAGAAAGAGAGAGCCATGCCTGAATTCTGCATTCAGACCTGCCTACGTGCCGCTGGAAACGAAACCGAGATCTTCCAGACGTCCGATGCTTATATTTGCAAACTCCGCTCTTTCTTTTTATGTTGCTGTCACCACAGATCCAGTTTGTTTTGTTTCCTTACCTGGGAGACGGGGCTGGTCCGTGACTAATTAACCCCCGCTTTTTAATTGCAAAGCTAAGATTGGAATGTTGGCTTAAAAGGAGGAGGAAAGGCTGGGCCGTGACAGCACAGCAGCGGAAAGATCATAACAAAGCAAAAGGGGTGTTGCATCAGTTGCACTGGTGGCCTTCCACAATCCCCATGGCTATATTAGCTAAGGAGGATGGGAGATGCAGTCGATTCGTATCTGATAGGCCGCCACAAGCGGCACACATCTGGTTTGACTTAATGGTTTGACTTAATGTCGGACTACAGCTCCCATCATCCTCACTTGCAAGTCAAGGCTATGAGTCAAAGGAGGATGAGTTGTTTTGGACTACAGCTCCTATCATCCTCACACTTGCTGGTCAAGACTTTGAGTTAAAGGAGGCTGAATGTTGTTGGACTACAACTCCCACCATCCTTGCAGGTCAATGCTTTGAGTTAAAGGAGGGTGGATCATGTTGGACTACAACTCCCATCATCCTCACACTTGCAGGTCAAGGCTTTGAGTTAAAGGAGGCTGGATGTTGTTGGACTACAACTCCCACCATCCTTGCAGGTCAATGCTTTGAGTTAAAGGAGGGTGGATCATGTTGGACTACAACTCCCATCATCCTCACACTTGCAGGTCAAGGCTTTGAGTTAAAGGAGGCTGGATGTTGTTGTACTACAACTCCCATCATCCTTGAACTTGCTGGTTAGGCATTGAGTTAAAGGAGGCTGGATGTTGTTGGACTACAACTCCCATCATCCTTACACTTGCTAGTCAAAGGGATGCTGGGTGATGCAGTTATACAAAATCCAAGGGACCACACAATTGGATGGAGGATTTTGGTTTTTTAGGCCTACAGATCTTTTGACTTATGTGGACAATGGAAATTGTAGTATGAAAAAGGTCACTTTCCCATGTTTTCCCACCAAATTAGAATCAATGTCCAATCTTATCCGGCTTCTTCCTTGCTCCTGACCCTATTTGACGCCAAAAGCAACTTCTAAACAGTGGGTTGCTGTGAGTGTTCCGGGCTGTATGGCCATGTTCCAGAAGCATTCTCTCCTGATGTTTCACCCACATCTGTGGCAGGCATCCTCAGAGGTTGTGAGGTCTGTTGGAAACTTGGCAAGTGAGGTTTATTATATCTCTGTGGAATGATGTCATGGGTGGGAGAAAGAAAGAACTCTTGCCTGCCTGAGGTAAGTGAATGTTGCAATTGACTAGCTTGATTAGTACTGAATAGCCTGGCAGCTTCAAGGCCTGGCTGTTCCCTGCCTGGGGGGATCCTTTGTTGGGAGGAGTTTTCTTTTCTGTTGAAATTGTCCACATGCTTCGGGATCCAAGGAGATGCTTTCCGGGCAAGCGAGGCCAGAGTTCAAGTCTCCCGGCCTGCTTCCATCTCTCAAAACTCACTTCCTTTGGGCGTATAAGAAAAAAAATATGGGACTCCATGCCACCGGCTTGGCAAAGCAAGATCGCAAGGAGATATTTGAAGAATGTGGAAAAGCCCGACTGGATTCGGTCGCACTGGATTCCAGCCCAGGCAGAAACCATGATCTGATGTGTCTTTGCTTTTTTTCCATCCACCGCCGCTTGTCTCTCTGATGAAAAGCCTCCGGCGAGAAGCAAGTTGCTGCTGAATCTCATCTTCACGGGACATCAAATGCTGCTGAGGAAGCAGAAGCAAATGAGGCGAAACCGATGAGCCGATGAAAGGGCTGCAAATCCCAAAATAGTAAATACCCATCACTTGGGGAATTCTGGGAGTCGCAGTGCAGGAAAAGGAAAGTTCCCAAGTCCCTGCTTGAACCAACCTGCCTGCCTTTTCCTTCCTTCCTTCCTTCCTTCCTTCCTTCCTTCCTTCCTTCCTTCCTTCTGCCTCTGTTGGAAATCATCCTGGACTACACAAGTCTCATTTCTAGATAGGTAGTGGATAGAATAGAATTATCCTCTCTATAATCCCATGCATGCCCAGATAGGCTTTGCTGTTTTCTCTCTTCTATCCTGTTTTCATCCACTCCCTTCCCTTGTTGTTTTAGCAATGTGATCTCTGCAGGGATGAGGTTACATCCTCTACGTAGATTGGAATTTTTATTGTCCCAAAAGAGAAGGTATAGACCAGGGGTCCCCAAACTAAGGCCCGGGGGCCGGATGCGGCCCATCAAAGCCATTTATCCGGCCCCCACAGCACAAGGGCAGAAGGGGTTGGGCTAAATGACCCAAGGGGTCTCTTCTTCTCTTACAGCCATTATTATTATTATTATTATTATTGACACAACGACGTTGTATGACACAGCAAACAAGATAGATATGCTGGATTTCGTTTCACAAAATCACAAGTCGAACACTTCCCAAGTGTCTAGGACTGTGTGATGTATTTTCGGATGATGCGTGCAGATCCTAGTAAGGTGGCCTTTTGCAGTTGGCAGATCGTAATTTTGTCAATGTCTATTCTTTCCAAATGCCGGCTGAGATCTTTTGGCACGGCACCCAGTGTGCCCATCACCACTGGGACCACCTGCACTGGTTTCTGCCAGAGTCTTTGAAGTTCAATCTTGAGGTCCTGATAGCGGCTGAGTTTTTCCTGTTGTTTTTCTTCAATGCGACTGTCACCTGGGATGGCAACATCAATGATCCAAACTTTGTTCTTTTCCACAACTGTGATGTCTGGTGTGTTGTGTTCCAGAACTTTGTCAGTCTGGATTCGGAAGTCCCACAGTATCTTTGCGTGTTCATTTTCCACAACCTTTGCAGGTTTGTGATCCCACCAGTTCTTAACTGCAGGGAGGTGATACTTGAGGCATAGGTTCCAATGAATCATTTGGGCCACATAGTTGTGCCTCTGTTTGTAGTCTGTCTGTGCAATTTTCTTACAGCAGCTGAGGATATGATCAATGGTTTCATCGTTTTCCTTGCACAGCCACCTTGACGTGGTGGGGGGGGCTTAACTGCTCCAATGATGACTGAGGGCTGTGCTGGCGGTAGTGTAACTACCGGTAGGTCCAACCAAGCCAGAGAGGCCTCAGCTGAGGAGCAGAACTAAGAGCACCTAACCCATTAGCATTATGGAGAAACAAACCCAAACGAAGTCTATACTGGCTCGGTCGTCGCCCAGGATAAAAAGGACCGCGGTGGATGCTGCTGATTCTGGACATCCATTGACAAGTGGGCTACGGAATCATCAAACCCCAAATGAACAGTCACAGAAGCGGCAGAAATACACAATGCCAGAAAATTGCACAATTATTATTATTATTATTATTATTATTATTATTATTATTATTATTAACAACATTGAGGCTGGGTGGCCATCTGTCAGGGGTGCTTTGCTTGTGCTTTTGGTGCACAAAGGCAGAAAGGGATTGCACTAAATGGCTCAAGGGGTCTCTTTCAACCCTCTTTATTATTATTATTATTATTATTATTATTATTATGATTATTATTATTATTATTAACATTGAGTCTGGGTGGCCATCTGTCAGGGATACTTTGCTAGTGCTTTTGGTGCACAAAGACAGAAGGGGGTTGGACTAAATGGCACAAGGGGTCTCTTCTAACCCTCTTTATTATTATTATTATTATTATTATTAACATTGATTCTGGGTGGCCATCTGTCAGGGGTGCTTTGTTTGTGCTTTCGGTGCACAACGGCAGAGGGGGATTGGACTCAATGGCCCAAAGGGTCTCTTCCAACCCTCTTTTTGTTGTTGTTGTTATTATTGTTGTTATTATTATTATTATTATTTATTGCTCGGTGGCCAACTATAGTTCGGCCCTCCAACGGTCCGAAGGATCGTGAACTGGCCCCCTGTTTAAAAAGTTTGGGGATCCCTGGTATAGACCATGTGGTTGTCACCATTCTTCCTCCTTTGTCTTTTCACCAAGAAGCACACATTTTGCCACTCTCTTAGGCAAAATGTAACTATCTAGATATCTTTGTTATTTTTACCTGCTTACCTACCTTAGAAGCTAGCTTAGACAGCTAGTTAGCTCCAAACCCTTTACTATCTACAATGGATTTCTTTTTACCTCAATAAATACCTTAATAATAATAATAATAATAATAATAATAATAATAATAATGTAATAATAATAATAATAATAATAATAATAATAATAATAATAATAATATCAGGACCTCAAGATTGAACTTCAAAGACTCTGGCAGAAACCAGTGCAGGTGGTCCCGGTGGTGATGGGCACATTGGGTGCCGTGCCAAAAGATCTCAGCCGGCATTTGGAAACAATAGACATTGACAAAATTACGATCTGCCAACTGCAAAAGGCCACCCTGCTGGGATCTGCACGCATCATCCGAAAATACATCACACAGTCCTAGACACTTGGGAAGTGTTCGACTTGTGGTTTTGTGAAACGAAATCCAGCATGTCTAATTTGTTTGCTGTGTCATACAACATCGTTGTGTCAATAATAATAATAATAATAATAATATTTTTATACCCCACCCCATCTCCCCGAGGGGACTCGGGGCGGCTTACATGGGGCCAAGCCCAGGCAATAGGCAATATAAAACTCAGCAATAGAATCATAGAATCATAGAATAGTAGAGTTGGAAGAGACCTCATGGGCCATCCAGTCCAACCCCATCCTGCCAAGAAGCAGGAAATCGCATTCAAAGCACCCCCGACAGATGGCCATCCAGCCTCTGCTTAAAAGCCTCCAAAGAAGGAGCCTCCACCACAGCCCGGGGGAGAGAGTTCCACTGGTGAACAGCCCTTCTCACAGTGAGGAAGTTCTTCCTGATGTTCAGGTGGAATCTCCTTTCTTTCCTGTAGTTTGAAGCCCTTGTTCCATTGTGTCCTAGTCTGCAGGGCAGCAGAAAACAAGCTTGCTCCCTCCTCCCTATGACTTCCCCTTACATATTTGTACATGGCTATCATGTCATGACCCTTTGAGTTGTCCTTCTCTGGACACATTCCAGCTTAGAGACAACATCTCCTTCAATTGCGATGCCCAGAACTGGACACACTGTGATTCCAGGTAAAGGGGTCTGAACAAGGCGGAATAGAATAGAACGGGAGCAGGACTTCCCTGGATCTAGACACTAGGCTCCTCTTGATGCAGGCCAAAATCCTATTGACTTTTTTCACTGCCATGTCACATTCATCTGAAGCATACATGGGCCAACTTGGGCCCTCCCTCCGGGTGTTTTGGACTGCAAGTCCCACCATTCCTCACAGCCTCAGGCCCCTTCCTTTTGCCCCTCAGCCGCTTATGCGGCTGAGGGGCAAAAGGAAGGGACCTGAGGCTGTGAGGAATGGTGGGACTTGCAGTCCAAAACACCCGGAGGGCCCAACGTGGCCCATGCCTTACTTAGAGGGAAGCTAAATACACTGCTTTAGTTCATATTATCAATATTATGATTAAAATGAAATAATAATAATAATAATAATAATAATAATAATAATAATAATAGTACAGTAGAGTCTTACTTATCCAACACTCACTTATCCAACGTTCTGGATTATCCAACGCATTTTTGTAGTCGATGTTTTCAATAAATCATGGTATTTTGGTGCTAAATTCGTAAATACAGTAATTACTACATAGCATTATTTCGTATCGAATTACTTTTTCTGTCAAATTTGTTGCATAACATGGTTTGGGTGCTTAATTTGTAAAATCATAATCTAACTTGATGTTTAATAGGCTTTCCCTTAATCCCTCCTTATTATCCAACATATTTGCTTATCCAACGTTCTGCCGGCCCATTTATGTTGGATAAGTGAGACTCTACTGTAGTAGTATTAGTAGTAGAAGTAGCAGACATAATCATCATCATCATCATAACCATGGAGGTAGTTCTTCCCGCTTTCCTTTCACAACAGCCTTGCCCTGTAGGCCTGTCTGGCTTCCTTGAGTCAGTTCCAGAGGTGAGAATGCATCCACACTGCAGTATAAATGCAGTTTGATATCAGTTTAAGTGCCAATTTAATGGATTTATGGGAGTTGTACTTTCACCAAAGCTTCAGCCTCCTCTGCCAAAGAATGCAGGGCTCTCACCAAACTGTTAAAGTGGGGTCAAACTGCATGAAGTCCCTGCACAGTGTAGATCAGGGGTCCCCAAACTAAGGCCCGGGGGCCAGATGTGGCCCTCCAAGGTCATTTACCTGGCCCCCGCCCTCATTTATAATATAATATTTTATATCCGTTTTAATAATATAATATATTATATATACATATGATATTGATAATATTATCATGTTATACAATGTAATACTAATAATAATACCATATAATAATGTTAATTACATGTTATATATTACATATAATATTACAGTATAGTAATGCTATGTTAATAATATAATATATTGTATGTACATACAGCTGCTCTGAGTCCCCTTCGGGGTGAGAAGGGCGGGATATAAATGTAGAAAATAAATGTAGTACAGTAGAGTCTCACTTATCCAACATAAACAGGCCGGCAGAATGTTGGATAAGCGAATATGTTGGATAATAAGGAGGCATTAAGGAAAAGCCTATTAAACATCAAATTAGGTTATGATTTTACACGTTAAGCACCAAAACATCATGTTAGACAACAAATTTGGCAGAAAAAGTAGTTCAATAAGCAGTAATGCTATGTAGTAATTACTGTATTTATGAATTTAGCACCAAAATATCACAATATATTGAAAACATTGACTACAAAAATGTGTTGGATAATCCAGAACGTTGGATAAGCGAGTGTTGGATAAGTGAGACTCTACTGTAAATGAATAAATAAATAATTTTAGACTTAGGCTCCCCCAAAGTCTGAAATGACTTGAAGACTCACAACAACAACAATCCTAATTAACTTGACTATCTCATTGGCCAGAAGCAGGCCCACACTTCCTATTGAAATCCTGATAGGTTTATGTTGGTTAAAATTGTTTTCATTTTTAAATATTTTATTGTTCTTTCATTGTTATTGTTGTTGCTGTTTTGCATTACAAATAAGACATGTGCAGCGTGCATAGGGATTTGTTCGTATTTTTTTTCCAAATGATAATTTGGCCCCTCAACAGTCTGAAGGATTGTGGACTGGCCCTCTGCTTAAAAAGTTTGAGGACCTCTGGTGTAGATAGGTAGGCGCGGCCCTTGCTTGGCCTTCCCTCTCTTTCCTGGGACCCGAGAAACGCCTCTCGCCCGCCTCCGCGGCCCCGGTCCCTCCCCTATAAAGGCCGGCCAGACGCCTCCCGCCCCTCCGCCGCCGCCGCCTCCAGAAGCTAAGCAACGCCGGGCCAGACTTCCCCTTCCTGCGCCGCCCTCGCGGAGGTAATCGGCCGGGCCCTGCGGCTTCCCCGCGGACGGGAGACCGGGACCCCTGTCGGGCAGACGGGGTTAGTGTCGGACTCGGAGGCAGGCCGGGACCCCCGGTGGAAAGCCGGCTTCACTCTCGAAAGGAGACCGGGACCCCTGGCGGAGAGACGGCGCCTCTGTTGGGAGCAGACCGGGAGCCCTGGTGGGGAGACTGCTTCTCTAAGAGGTAGATGGGAAACCCTTTGCTGGGTAGATCAGCTGGAAGTCTCCCTTGGTAGAACATCTCCCATGGTAGACCATCTAGAAGTCTCCCTTGATGGACCATATCCCATGGTAGACCATCTCCCATAGTAGACCATCTCCCATGGTGGACCAACTGGAAGTCTCCCTTGGTAGACCAGCTGGAAGTCTCCCTTGGTAGACCATCTCCCATGGTAGACCGGCTGGAAGTCTTCCTTGGTAGATCATCTTCCATGGTAGACCAGCTAGAAGTCTCCCTTGATGGACCATATCCCATGGTAGACCATCTCCCATAGTAGACCATCTCCCATGGTGGACCGACTGGAAGTCTCCCTTGGTAGACTGGCTGGAAGTCCTCCTTGGTAGTCCAGCTGGAAGTCTTCCTTGGTAGATCATATTCCATGGTAGACCATCTAGAAGTCTCCCTTGATGGACCATATCCCATGGTAGACCGGCTGGAAGTCTTCCTTGGTAGATCATCTTCCATGGTAGACCAGCTAGAAGTCTCCCTTGATGGACCATATCCCATGGTAGACCATCTCCCATAGTAGACCATCTCCCATGGTGGACCGACTGGAAGTCTCCCTTGGTAGACTGGCTGGAAGTCCTCCTTGGTAGACCAGCTGGAAGTCTCCCTTGGTAGACCATCTCCCATGGTAGACCGGCTGGAAGTCTTCCTTGGTAGATCATCTTCCATGGTAGACCAGCTAGAAGTCTCCCTTCATGGACCATATCCCATGGTAGACCATCTCCCATAGTAGACCATCTCCCATGGTGGACCGACTGGAAGTCTCCCTTGGTAGACTGGCTGGAAGTCCTCCTTGGTAGACCAGCTGGAAGTCTCCCTTGGTAGACCATCTCCCATGGTAGACCGGCTGGAAGTCTTCCTTGGTAGATCATCTTCCATGGTAGACCAGCTAGAAGTCTCCCTTGATGGACCATATCCCATGGTAGACCATCTCCCATAGTAGACCATCTCCCATGGTGGACCGACTGGAAGTCTCCCTTGGTAGACTGGCTGGAAGTCCTCCTTGGTAGACCAGCTGGAAGTCTCCCTTGGTAGACCATCTCCCATGGTAGACCGGCTGGAAGTCTTCCTTGGTAGATCATCTTCCATGGTAGACCAGCTAGAAGTCTCCCTTCATGGACCATATCCCATGGTGGACCATCTCCCATAGTAGACCATCTCCCATGGTAGACCAGCTAGCAGTCTTCCTTGGTAGACCAGCTGGAAGTCTCCCTTGGTATACTATCTCCCGTGGTACACTGGCTGGAAGTTTCCCTTGGTAGAACATCTCCCATGGTAGACCGGCTGGAAGTCTCCCTTGGTAGACCGGCTGGAAGTCTCCCTTGATGGACCATATCCCATGTTAGACCATCTCCCATAGTACACCATCTCTCATGGTAGACCAGCTAGCAGTCTTCCTTGGTAGACCGGCTGGAAGTCTTCCTTGGTGGACCATCTCCCATGGTAGACCGGCTGGAAGTCTTCCTTGGTGGACCATCTCCCATGGTAGACCGGCTGGAAGTCTCCCTTGGTAGACCAGCTGGAAGTCTCCCTTGATGGACCATATCCCATGTTAGACCATCTCCCATAGTACACCATCTCTCATGGTAGACCAGCTAGCAGTCTTCCTTGGTAGACCGGCTGGAAGTCTTCCTTGGTGGACCATCTCCCATGGTAGACCGGCTGGAAGTCTCCCTTGGTAGACCAGCTGGAAGTCTCCCTTGATGGACCATATCCCATGTTAGACCATCTCCCATAGTACACCATCTCCCATGGTAGACCAGCTAGCAGTCTTCCTTGGTAGACCGGCTGGAAGTCTTCCTTGGTGGACCATCTCCCATGGTAGACCAGCTAGAGGTCTCCCTTGGTGGACCATCTCCCATGGTAGACAGGCTAGAAGTCTCCCATGGTAGACCATCTCCCATGGTAGACCGGCTTTGCTTCCTTCTTGGAGGGTAGACCAGACCTGCCTCTCTCTAGCTGGTTGACCAGATAGATAGCATTTCTTGGAGGGCGATAATGACTGGCTCAGCCTCTTTGGCAAGTTGACTAGAAGCCCTGGCAGGGAGTTCCACTGAGTCCTTTCTCTCCAGGTAGAGCAGGACCCCTGCTCCATAGACTAGCTGTATTTCTCTCACACAGGTTGACCAGACCCCCTCCTTGTCTTTCCTAGTAGACCACACCCCTCTCTTGGAGGTAAACAACAACCATAAAAGGTAGACCAGATTCCTCTCTTTCATTCAGTTAGACCAGGGTCAACTGGACTGCCCCTCGCAGGTAGGTTGGACCCCTTTCTTGCTTCAGGTAGACCAGGACCCCCACCAGGTAGCTTCTGGGGCCTCCTTGGCCCTATGGATCAAAGCCACACCCTCCACTTTTGACCCTGTATGCCACTTCATTGTAAATACCCTAATATAGAAAGCGGAAGGGCTCCCTTGAGGTCATCTAGTCCAGCCCCTGCCCTGGTTGAACTATCCCAGGCATGGGCTATCCAGATCAACATGGACCCAACTTCCATAGTCCAGTGAATCCCCCCATTTTAAAAAAAAACTTTCCATTTTGGCCAGTGTTTTGGCCTTTAAAAATGAAGATAATTGCCCATAATCCGGGCACTTTAGCACCACTAATCCCCAGCTCTGTGGAATGTCTAGTTTCTTGCAAAAACCGAGCCCTGAACCACAAGCAGAAATGATGTAATGTCGTACTCCGTGTGCCCCAAATAGTTTATATTTATTATGAAATCCCGTTCATGTAAATTCCTTTGCTAGGCAGTACAAGTTTGGAAAACATTTCCCAGTTTTTCTTACTTGTTTACATTCAGTGAATGGGACGTATGTCACTTCTTTGACGGCAATCCGTTTGTCGGACTCCGTGATTGAAATATCAAAATAGCAGATCTGGGAAAAAGCATCAATTTATCACTGCCGAGTTTGGGGATGCTGGGAACTGCAGTCCCCAAAATGGGTCCTTTTCTTAAGTTTTACTTTATTAGAAAAGTCATCCACCCCATTGCTAAGTTGGGGGATAATAGGAATTGCAGTCCCCAAAATAGGTTCTTTTCTGAAGTCTTGGAAAAGTCATTTGTCTCACTGCTGAGCCGAGGGATGCTGGGAACTGTAGTCCCCCCAAAAAGCTCCTTTTCTGAAACTTTGCAGAAAGGCCATCTATCTCACTGCACGGTTTGGGGATGCTGGGAATTGTTGTCCTTTTTTTCAGCTGTGGGTTTGTGCTGGAGCCACCAATATTATCCAAAACAAAGCCATCTATGATGCCAATTTTTATTATTATTGACACAACGACAGTATGACACAGAAAACAAGATAGATATTATTATTATTATTATTATTATTATTATTATTATTATTATTATTATTATTTTATTATGACACAGCAATCAAGATAGATATGCTGGATTTCGTTTCACAAAATCACAAGTCGAACACTTCCCAAGTGTCTAGGACTGTGTGATGTATTTTCGGATTTTATTATTATTATTATTATTATTATTATTATTATTATTATTATTATTATTATTATTTTGTTATGACACAGCAATCAAGATAGATATGCTGGATTTCGTATCCCAAAATCACAAGTCCAACACTTCCCAAGTGTCTAGGACTGTGTGATGTATTTTTGGATGATACTCGCAGGTCCCAGTAGGGTGGCCTTTTGCAGTTGACAGATCCTAATTTTGTCAATGTCTATTGTTTCCAAATGCCGGCTGAGATCTTTTGGCACGGCACCCAGTGTGCCCATCACCACTGGGACCACCTGCACTGGTTTCTGCCAGAGTCGTTGCAGTTCAATCTTGAGGCCCTGATAGCGGCTGAGTTTTTCCTGTTGTTTTTCGTCAATGCGACTGTCACCTGGGATGGCAACGTCAATGATCCAAACCCTTTTCTTTTCCACAACTGTGATGTCTGGTGTGTTGTGTTCCAGAACTTTGTCAGTCTGGATTCGGAAGTCCCACAGTATCTTTGCGTGTTCATTTTCCACGACCTTTGCTGGTTTGTGATCCCACCAGTTCTTTGCTGCTGGGAGGTGGTACTTGAGGCATAAGTTCCAATGAATCATTTGGGCCACATAGTTGTGTCTCTGCTTGTAGTCTGTCTGTGCAATTTTCTTACAGCAGCTGAGGATATGATCAATGGTTTCGTTGGTTTCCTTGCAGAGTCTGCATTTTGGGTCATCAGCTGATTTTTCGATCTTTGCCTTAATTGCATTTGTTCTGTTGGATTATTATTATTATTATTATTATTTAATGTGTTGTCAAAGACTTTCATGACCAGAATCACTGGGTCGCTGTGAGTTTTCTGGGCTGTATGGCCATGCTCCAGAAGCATTCTCTCCTGACTTATATTTATTTATACCTCGCCTACCGGCTGTTAGGAATTGTGGGAGTTGAAGTCCAAAACACCTGGAAAGAGCACCAAAGTTGGCCCATGCATGCTCAATAACCCATCGATATTTTCCTAAACAGGGTAGAGGTCCCGATCCCACGATGCCGGGCAGCTGCGACTCGGTGGTCCGCCTAGGCGGCCTGGTGACCCTAAACGTGGGGGGCAAGCTGTACAGCACCACCTTGGAGACCCTGACCCGCTTCCCGGACTCCATGCTGGGTGCCATGTTCCGGGGCCCGCAGCCGGCGCTGACCGACAGCCGCGGCAACTACTTCATCGACCGCGACGGCAAGGCCTTCCGCCACGTCCTGAACTTCCTCCGCTTTGGGCGCCTGGACCTCCCCGAGGGCTACGCCGAGCTCTCCCTCTTGCGGGCCGAGGCCGACTTCTACCAGATCCGCCCGCTGCTCGAGGCCGTGCGGCAAGTCGAAATCGAGCGGTGGCGGCAAAGAACCAACGCCGTCTTGCACGCCGACGTCGACCTCCGCCACCGCCGGCTGCACTACAACGTCCGCCGCGGGCCGCAGAATTACGAGCTGGACTCTTGCTCCTTGGAAATCTTCACCGCCAACGTTTTCTGCACCGACCGACATTTTCTCGCCATTCTGCGCAGGCGATTGGGACAACAAACTGATGTCAACCAAGACCCCGAAAGGGTTCACATTGAATCAACGGATTCCAGGCCACCGAGTCAAGATTCGGTGGATGTCAAACCCGACTCAGAGCTTTGGAAGCAGCAACCAGACCGTTCAATCACCATTGATGAGTCAAGACTCATCCCAGACACTTCCATGGACGATGATGATGACATGATGTCAGGCTATTCGGGCAGCACCGTGTGCCACCATCTCAGCTTCGAATGGGCGCCCTGCCCGCCCCAGCTGCCGGCCACGGAATACGCCAAGCAAAAGCTCTGTCCGCTCGTTGTCTCCGGCGGCACAGAGATCAGGACTACCCACCAATTCCTGGAGGAGGTCCTGAAAGTGGCCCTGGCCCACGGCTTCCGGGTGGATTCCGTCTTCCCCGACCCGGCCGACATCCTCAATGCCCGCTCCTTGCGGTTCGTGCGGCATTGAAACTCTGCAACGCATTACAGAGCAAAAGTCTGGTGCAGAGAACATCAAACCACCTTGGATGCAAACAGAGAGGGTAAGGGCACCATCAGGGGCACACAAGGAATCCCATTAAAAGTAATTTCAAATTTACTGTCTATACTCGAGTATAAGCCAGGTTTTTCAACCCTTTTTTAGAACTTAAAAAGCCCCCTCGGCTTATACTCGGGTGAGGGTCCTGGTTGGCTTATATTTGGGTCAGCTTATACTCGAGAATATATGGTACATTTATTATTTTCCTCTATTATTATTGGTATTATTAGATGTATTATTTTACTCGAATTATTATTATTATTACATTTATTATTTTACTCTTATTATTATTGCTACAAATCCCGGGAGCGGAATGAGCGCCCACTGTTAGCCCCAGCTCCTGCCAACCTAGCAATTCAAAAACATGCCAATGTGAGTAGATCAATAGGTACCGCTCTGGCGGGAAGGTAACGGTGCTCCATGCAGTCATGCCAGTGGCCACATGAACTTGGAGGTGTCTACGGACAACGCCGGCTCTTCGGCTTAGAAATGGAGATGAGCACCAACCCCCAGAGTCGGTCACGACTGCACTTAATGTCAAGGGAAACCTTTACCTTTACCTTCTGATATTATTGTTAGTATTTATTATTTTACTCTATTTATTATTGTTATTACATTTATTAATTTACTTTAATTTAATTTATTTTATTATTATTATTAAAAGGATACATAAGCACATTTACATTGAAGAAGTTGAGAATAATGATTTAATCGAAGTCGGACAGTATTATCTTAAATTACAGTTTTATGTAAATATTCAAAAATGTAATTTTATTATGATCTGTTTTTATTTCTGAGATTTACCGCTCTCGGCTTATATTTGAGTCAACATTTTCCCAGTTTTTTGTGGTAAAATTAGGTGCCTCAGCTTATATTCGGGTCGGCTTATACTTGAGTATATACGATATATATATATATTCGGGTCGGCTTATACTTGAGTATATACGATATATATATATATATATATATATATATATATATATATATAACAAGTAACTTAATTATATGTAAGTAATTACTTTTCAAATTTAATGACTATATAGAACTATATATCTCATAAATATAATATAATAAATATAATATATATCTTAAGAAATCACAATGTAACTTAGTTACATGTAACTAATTGCTTTTAAAATGTAATTACTATATATATGATATAATATAGATATCTTAATAAATTACAAGTAACTTTATTGTATGTAACTAATTACTTTGCAGATTTAATGACTATACAGAACTTTATATATGTATAATTTATATAGCTCTCTTAATAAATTACAAGTAACTTAATTATATGTAACTAATTACTTTTCAAATTTAATGACTATACAGAACTATATATTTGAAATGAATATTATATAATAAATATTTTATATAGCTATCTCTTAATAAATTACAAGTAACCTAATTATATGTAATTTTCTACTTTTCAAATTTAATGACTATACAGAACTATATATATATATATATATATATATATATATATATTACATAATACAAGACATATTTTATATAGATATATATATCTTTAAATTACATGTAACTTAATTATATGTAACTAATTACTTTTGGAGTTATTTTTAACCACAGACAGTACCCCCAAGTTACAAACATCCCACTTACAAACTACTCATAGTTACAAAAAGGGGTGAGACAACAGGAAGTGAAAGAAATCTACAGCCAGTAAACTATTAGGAATTGTGGGAGTTGTAGTCCAAAATACCTGGAGGGCCAAAGTTGGCCCATGCCTGGTATAAGATGTGTCTTTTGTGACCTTGGGCAAAGTCACACTCTCTCGACTTCAGAGGGAGGCGAAAGTAAACATCTTAACTTCGAACCTTCGAAGGTAAACAGATTTGACCATAAAAACTCTGTAAGTGAGACAGCAAAACAGCTGCATTCCAGATCAGAAAAGTGACTCCCTTCTTTGGGACTGCCACTCCCATTATCCCTCAATTGGCATGAAATAAATCCTTTATCTATTCCAAAGCGCACAGAGAACCCATTGACAAGGGTTTGGGTCTTGATACTGGGTGGCACCTCTTTGGGAGCCAGAAGGCGGGCACACTCTCTCAGCCTTTGTGCTTTTATGGGATGATAAGGAAGTCATTGTTGCTTTTGTTAGTTGGGTTCAATAGAGCTCATGGTCTTTTCAACCCTCTTTTCTTTCCTTTCTCTTTCCTCCCTTCTTTTAGGTTCCCCAAATGGACCTTTCTCTCAATCAGATGGAAAAGCATCCGTGGATTGCATGGAGAGGATCAACACAGAGACGGGCATGATAGGCTGTATCCACACTGTAGAATTAATGCAGTTTGGCACCACTTTAACTGCTATGGGCTCCTGGGTGTTGTAGTTCTTTTTTTTTTTTTAATCATGTCAGAAGCGAAATGGGAACATACTGCAAGTCGCTTCTGGAGTGAGAGAATCGGCAGTCTACAAAGACGTTGCCCAGGGGATGCCCGGATGTGTCACCATCCTGCAGGAAGGCTTCTTTCATGTCCCTGCATGGAAGCTAGAGCTGACGGGTGGGAGCTCACCCCTGTCTGGCGGATTGAAACTGCCAACCTTCAGCTCAACCATCTACAAAGACATTGCCCAGGGCATGCTGAGATGTGTCACCATCCTGTGGGAGGCTTCTTTCATGTCCCTGCATGGGAAGCTAGAGCTGACGGATGGGAGCTCACCCCTGTCTGGCGGATTGAAACTGCCAACCTTCAGCTCAGCAGTCTACAAAGACATTGCCCAGGGCATGCCCAGATGTGTTACCATCCTGTGGGAGGCTTCTCTCATGTCCCTGCATGGGAAGCTAGAGCTGACGGGTGGGAGCTCACCCCTGTCTGGCGGATTGAAACTGCCAACCTTCAGCTCAGCAGTCTACAAAGACACTACCCCGGGCATGCTGAGATGTGTTACCATCCTGTGGGAGGCTTTTCTCATGTCCCTGTATGGGAAGCTAGAGCTGACAGATGGGAGCTCACCCTGTCTGGCGGATTGAAACTGCCAACCTTCAGCTCAGCAGTCTACAAAGACATTGCCCAGGGCATGCCCAGATGTGTTACCATCCTGTGGGAGGCTTCTCTCATGTCCCGGCATGGGAAGCTAGAGCTGACGGATGGGAGCTCACCCCTGTCTGGCGGATTGAAACTGCCAACCTTCAGCTCAGCAGTCTACAAAGACATTACCCAGGGAATGTCCAGATGTGTTACCATCCTGTGGGAGGCTTTTCTCATGTCCCTGCATGGGAAGCTAGGGCTGACGGATGGGAGCTCACCCCCGTCTGGCGGATTTGAACTGCCAACCTTCAGCTCAGCAGTTCAGCTGGCACAAGGGTTTAACCCATTGTGCCACCAAGGTGAAGCCATGTCACTCTTGAGCAGACTAGGCTCAAGCCCTTGTCGAACTACAACTCCCCAGATCCAAACTGCCTTTGTTCTACAGTGTAGATGTGCAGAAATGGGAATTACCTATTTATCTATTCGCATTTCTGCTTTTGACCTGCCAAGTGGGCTGGTGAGCTGGGGCTAACGGTGGGTGCTCACCCCGACCCCGGGGTCAAACTGCCGACCTTTTGATCGGCAGGATTTTTCTGCAGCACGGCGGTTTAGCCTGCTGCGCTAAGAAAGAAAGAGAAAGGAAGAAAAGAATAAAGAGAAAGAACGTGAAAGAGAGTAAAAGAAAGTAAGCACGAGAGTAAAAGAATGAGAAACAGAAAGAAAGAAAGAAAGAAAGAAAGAAAGAAAGAAAGAAAGAAAGAAAGAGCACAAGAAAGAGTGAGAGAAATGGAGTGAAAAAGAGGGAGAAAGAAGAAAAAGTGAA
Source organism: Anolis carolinensis (assembly GCF_035594765.1). Lineage (NCBI taxonomy): Eukaryota > Metazoa > Chordata > Lepidosauria > Squamata > Anolidae > Anolis > Anolis carolinensis. Next base: position 4,395,596 of record NC_085846.1, on the reverse strand, counting down.
AGAGTAAAAGAAAGTAAGCATGAGAGTAAAAGAATGAAAAAGTGAAAGAGAGGAAGAAATAGTAAAGAAAGAGTGAGAGAATGAAAGAAAGAGAGTGAAAGAGTAAGAGAGAGGAAAAGAAAGAAAGAGGGAAAGAAAGAATAGAGTGAAAGAGTAAAAGAATGCAAGCATGAGAGTAAAAGAATGAAAGTGAAAGAGAGGAAGAAATAGTAAAAAAGAGTGAGAATGAAAGAAAGTGAAAGAGTAAGAGAGGGGAAAAGAAAGAAAGGGAATGAAAGAATAAAGAGAGTGAAAGAGTAAAAGAATGCAAGCATGAGAGTAAAAGAATGAAAGAGTGAAGGAGAGGAAGAAATAGTAAAAGAAGAGTGAGCGAGTAAGAGAGGGGAAAAGAAAGAAAGGGGATGAAAGAATAAAGAGAGTGAAAGAGTAAAAGGAAGCAAGCATGAGAGTAAAAGAATGAAAGAGTGAAAGAGAGGAGAAATAGTAAAGAAAGAGTGAGAGAATGAAAGAAAGAGAGTGAAAGAGTAAGGGGAAAAGAAAGAAAGGGAATGAAAGAATAAAGAGTGAAAGAGTAAAAGAATGAAAGAGTGAAGAAGAGGAAGAAATAGTAAAAAAGAGTGAGCGAATAAGAGAGGGGAAAAGAAAGAAAGGGAATGAAATAAAGAGAGTGAAAGAGTAAAAGGAAGCAAGCATGAGAGTAAAAGAATGAAAGAGAGGACGAAATAGTAAAGAGTGAGAGAATGAAAGAAAGAGAGTGAAAGAGTAAGAGGGGAAAAGAGGGAAAGAAAATCAAGAGAATGAAAGAGTAAAAGAAAGAAAGCATGAGAGTAAAAGAATGAAAGAGTGAAAGAGAGGACGAAATAGTAAAAAGTGAGAGAATGAAAGAAAGAGAGTGAAAGAGTAAGAGGGGGAAAGAATAAAGAGTGAAAGAGTAAAAGAGTGAGAGAAAGTGAAAGAGAGAGAAAAAGAAATAGAGTGAGAAAGTGAAATAGGGTGAGAAAGAGTGAAAAGGGGAGTGAAAGAGCAAGAAGGAGAAAGAAAAATAAAGGGAATGAGAGTGAAAGAAAAACTAAAAAGTGAGGGAAAGTGAAAGAGAGATAAGAAGGAAGAAGGAAAACAAGCAAGCAATAAACTAGAGATGGAAAGAAATGGCATTTTTTTCCCTATCTCTTGACTGGATGTTTTTGTAAACAGTTGTTTATGGCCCACTCTTCCTTTTCCGAGTGGGAAGAACTGGATTGGAAGATGATGTCAATCAAGCCCCTTTGCCCTCAAAATTGCAGAGAATGCATGACGTGAAATGCGCCAAAGGCCGTGCAAAAAATCCCAGGGTGAGAATTGCAAATGCGGCGCATCAGAAGTGTCCCGACTTGGTGAACGTCGTCAAAATAAAGCATCTGTTTTTGGAAAATAAGCCTGGACTCTGCATTATATCAGTGACTTGTGTTTGCAAACTTGGGCCCTCCAGGTGTTTTGGACTACAACTCCCACCATTCCTAACAGCCGGTAGGCTGTTAGGAATGGTGGGAGTTGTAGTCCAAAACACCTGGAGGGCCCAAGTTTGCCCGTGCCTGAGTTAAAACCACACAAACATATATATACTATATATATATATATATATATATATATATATATATATATATATATGGGTTGGACTACGTGACCTTTGGAGTCCCTTTGCCTCTGATGTCACACTGCTTATCTCTCTTCCATTTCCGTCTGGGTGTATATAAGCCACAGTTAATCTTCCCTTTGTTTTTATCTCACAACGCCTCCAGAAAAAGGGCCGGACCGGGTTAGGCTTGCCAAATTGCAAAGCTTGAGCCTCCAGTTTTCACAGATTATCTCCAGAATAGCTGGCTTGGGGATTCTGGGAGCAGCAGTCCATTAAAAAAAACACATTTCCCCACATTCTGGGAGTTATAGCTTGCAGCATTTGGGGAATAAAGGGAACAAGGTTAGACCACTGGGACCACCTTTACTGGCTTGTGCCGGAGTCTTTGCAGCTTGATCTTTAAATCCTCAAATTATTATTATTATTATTATTATTATTATTATTATTATTATTATTATTATTTTATTATGACACAGCAAAGAAGATAGACATGCTGGATTTCATATCACAAAATCACAAGTCAAACACTTCCCAAATGTCTAGGACTGTGTGATGTATTTTCGGATGATGATGATGATGATGATGATTATTATTATTATTATTGGAAACTCCATAGGGGTCCTTTATTATTATTATTTTTATTTTATTATTTATTATTTAATATTATTTTATTTTATTATTTATTATTATTATTATTATTGACACAAAGACATAGTATGACACAGCAAATGAGATTTATATGCTGGATAATAATAATAATAATTATTATTATTAATAATAATTAATAATTATTAATAATAATAATAATAATAATAATTATTATTGGAGGACTCCATAGGGGTCTATTATTATTATTATTATTATTATTATTATTATTATTATTATTATTATTATTGACACAAATACATAGTATGACAGCAAACGAGATCTATATGCTGGATTATTATTATTATTATTATTATTATTATTATTATTGACACAAAGACATAGTATGACACAGCAAACAAGATAGATATGCTGGATTATTATTATTATTATTTTATTATGACACAGCAAACAAGATAGACATGCTGGATTTCATATCACAAAATCACAAGTCAAACACTTCCCAAGTGTCTAGGACTGTGATGTATTTTCGGATGATGCGTGCAGATCCCAGCAGGGTGGCCTTTTGCAGTTGGCAGATCGTAATTTTGTCAATGTCTATTGTTTCCAAATGCCGGCTGAGATCTTTTGGCATGGCACCCAGTGTGCCCATCACCACCGGGACCACCTGCACTGGTTTCTGCCAGAGTCTTTGAAGTTCAATCTTGAGGTCCTGAGAGCGGCTGAGTTTTTCCTGTTGTTTTTCGTCAATGCGACTGTCACCTGGGATGGCGACATCAGTGATCCAAACCTTTTTCTTTTCCACAACTGTGATGTCTGGTGTGTTGTGTTCCAGAACTTTGTCAGTCTGGATTCGGAAGTCCCACAGTATCTTTGCGTGCTCATTTTCCAATACTTTTGCAGGTTTGTGATCCCACCAGTTCTTTGCTGCTGGGAGGTGGTCCATGAGGCATAAGTTCCAATGAATCGTTTGGGCCACATAGTTGTGCCTCTGTTTGTAGTCTGTCTGTGCGATTTTCTTACAGCAGCTGAAGATATGATCAACGGTTTCATCGGTTTCCTTGCACAGTCTGCATTTTGGGTCATCAGTTGATTTTTCATTATTATTATTATTATTATTATTATTATTATTATTATTATTATTATTGACACAAAGACATAGTATGACACACTGGACAAAATTCAGCACAAATGCTCAATACGCCCAAATATGAATACTGGTGGATTTCGGGGTGTTGATTTGGGAGTTGTAGTTGCTGGGATTTTTAGTTCACCTGCAATCAAAAAGCATTCTGAACTCCACCAATGATGGAATTGAACCAAACTTGACACCCAGAACACCCATGACCAACAGGAAATACTGGAAGGGTTTGGTGAGCATTGACCCCCGGGATGGAAAACGCTGATCTAACCCAACCTCTGCTTTAAAGCTTAATAGAAAAAGGCGTTCCATTTCCTGAGGACACCCATTTAGCTCTTATTAATTCCAATCCCTGCTTAGTATAATTTAAAACAGAGCTTTTTGTACTATAGCTCCCATAATCCACCAGCCAGCATATTCCCTGGCCTTGCTGGCTGGCTGTAGGAAGATTTTGGGGATTTGTAGTCCAGAAGAACGAAACTTAACTAAAGCAGCCTTGTAGCTGTAGCATTGGTTGGTTTATTGGCTCTATTTAATAATGTTATATGACCAAAGGCGGTCCAGTCTGCACATGCTCAGAGGCATTTCCTCCTGGATTATTCACTCGCTTTAGGCTTGGTGTAAGTATCGCAGGGTTGGTGGCTTCATATCTCGTTTTGGGGATGAATCATTTCTCAGTTTCGTTTCAATCAGCATTTACAACTTACTCACAATGGGATTTCCTTGGCAAGCTTTGCCCAGAAGGGGGCTCCCCTTTGCCTTCCTCTGAGGCTGAGAGAGTGTGACTCATCCAAGGTCATCCAATGGGTTTCTATGGCTGAGACAGGATTCGAATCCAGGTCTTCGGAATCATAGTCCTACATTGAAACCACCACCGAGACAGATACAGAAACGTGCATACAAACATATATTTATGTATGCACATAAACACATAATATATATGTATGTGTGTATTGCAACATGTATATAATGTATACAGATATTCATAGTTGGAAAAACATATATTTATGTATGCATATAAACACATAATACATTATAGAGTCTCACTTATCCAACATAAACGGGCCAGCAGAATGTTGGATAAGTGAATATGTTGGATAATGAGGGATCAAGGAAAAGTCTATTAAACATCAAATTAGGTTATGATTTTACATATTAAGCACCAAAACATCATGTTATACAACAAATTTGATAGAAAAAGTAGTTTAATACGCAGTAATGCTATGTAGTAATTACTGTATTTACGAATTTAGCACCAAAATATCATGATGTATTGAAAATATTGACTACAAAAATGCATTGGATAATCCAGAACGTTGGATAAGTGAAAATTGGATAAGTGAGACTCTACTGTATATATGTATGTGTGTATTGCAACATGTATATAATGTATACAGATATTCATAGTTGGAAAACATATATTTATGTATGCACATAAAAACATAATATATATGTATGTGTGTATTGCAACATATATATAATGCATACGAATATTTATGGTTGGAAAAAATGATGGAAGATGTTTCATCTTGAATCACCGAAAGAGGCACGAGTCAAGACTCGTTGCTTATATCATATTTTTCCATTCTTGTTTCCCACATAGATATGTATAAATATTTATGGAAGCGATTGCCAAGAAATATTTATGTATAAATATCTCTGGGATAAACAGAATGGAAAGTCAACAGATATGGAAGTCAATAGAATCCTGTTTGTATGTCATGACGACTGCTTAGAACCCGGGAATAAATGCATGCACGTTCTGGAACAAACCTAGAAAACTGTATTCCGGAAAGGTGGCAACCACCCACCTCTGATGATGTCCTATGGCTGGCTCTGTGCCGCCCCCCAATGTGGGGGTCTCCTTGCAATTTCTGGCCCCGATGCTCCTAATCCTGGCCCACTTTGGGGTCCCCCGGCAAGCAGAGGGCTGCCTGCATTGCGGGGCCGAGTTCAAGAACCTGCGGGCCCGCTACGTCCGCCTCTGCGCCCAGTTCCAGAAGCAACACCCCCGGGCCAACTGCACCAAATACCCCTGGGGAAGGAAGGCCGTCCAAGGCTTCGCTTTAGGTGGGGAGGGGTCCCCAAGGGGAAACTCAAGCCATATCAGATCTAGTCCAGGCATGGGCCCACTTCAGCCTTCCCTCCAGGCGTTTTGGACTGCAACTCCCACCATTCCTAACAGCCTCGGGCCCTTTCCTTTTCCCCCTCGGCTGCTTAAGCCCAGAAAACACACAACAATCCAGACAGAGAGATGATAGACAGATAGTAGACAGACAAGAGAGAGAGAGAAAGGTGATAGATAGACAGACAGATATAGATGATAAACAGGCAAGAGAGAGAGAGAAAGGAGATAGACAGATAGACAGACAGAAAGACAGATATAGATGATAAACAAGAGAGAGAGAGAGAGAAAGGTGATAGATAGACAGACAGATATAGATGATAAACAGGCAAGAGAGAGAGAGAAAGGTGATAGACAGATAGACAGACAGAAAGACAGACAGATATAGATGATAAACAGGCAAGAGAGAGAGAGAAAGGTGATAGACAGATAGACAGACAGAAAGACAGACAGATATAGATGATAAACAAGAGAGAGAGAGAGAGAGAAAGGTGATAGACAGATAGACAGACAGAAAGACAGACAGATATAGATGATAAACAAGAGAGAGAGAGAGAGAAAGGTGATAGACAGATAGACAGACAGAAAGACAGACAGATATAGATGATAAACAGGCAAGAGAGAGAGAGAAAGGTGATAGACAGATAGACAGAAAGAAAGACAGACAGATATAGATGATAAACAGGCAAGAGAGAGAGAGAAAGGTGATAGACAGATAGACAGACAGAAAGACAGACAGATATAGATGATAAACAGGCAAGAGAGAGAGAGAAAGGTGATAGACAGATAGACAGACAGAAAGACAGACAGATATAGATGATAAACAAGAGAGAGAGAGAGAGAGAGAAAGGTGATAGATAGACAGACAGACAGACAGACAAGAGTGTCCTTCTCTGCCCAAGAGTGTCGGTGCCTCACCAAACTACAGATCCCAGGATCCCACAGCATAGAGTCATGGCAGTTAAAGTGATGCCAACCTGCATTGATATTAACTATAGATGCATCCCGAATCAAAAAGTTTCAGCCAACTTTTCCTCCAACATTCACAAGATGCGCACACAAAGTGTAAGAGACAAGTCTGAGGCAAGCAGCTAAGCAGAGTTATAATAATAATAATAAAACTTTATTTATATACTGCCCTATCTCCCAGATGGGACTCAGGGCGATTTCCAATCATAAAAACAACACAAACATTACATAGCAAACATAATAACACATTATTAAGCAAAGTAAAAATACAATTATAGAAATAAATAACACTTACATGACCTGATCAAGGGGACGGGAACCATAAACCCAATATATTAAAATGTATCATTTTAAGTTAGAGAAATCTTGTGCAATATATTCAGGCCCAGAAATCGGCGGTATTCCAATGTAATTACTCAAAAACCTGCCGACAGTTGTGACCTCCATATGCTCTGGAACACAACCCATCATCCAACATTCAGCTTGGATGGGGATAATGGTGCAGGTAGTCCAGTGTAAGCCACTTTGAGTCTCCTTGTGGAGAGAAAAAGCAGAGTATAAATAAGCATAATAAACATAATACAGTAGAGTCTCACTTATCCAACATAAACGGACAGGCAGAACGTTGGATAAGCAAATATGTTGGATAATAAGGAGGGATTAAGGAATAGCCTATTAAATATCAAATTACGTTATGATTTTACAAATTAAGCACCAAAACATCATGTTTTACAACAAATCAACAGAAAAGGCAGTTCATTACGTAGTAATGCTATGTCGTAATTACTGTATTTATGAATTTAGCACCAAAACATCACAATGTATTTAAAATATACACTACAAAAACATTGATTACTAAAAGGCAGACTGCGTTGGATAATCCAGAACGTTGGATAAGCGAATGTTGGATAAGTGAGACTCTACTGTAATAATAATAATAATAATAATAATAATAATAATAATAATAATAATAAGGAGAAGACCTGGCTCTGGCTCATGAATGGGACCCTGAAGAAGGAGACAGAAGGCCTGATCCTTGCAGCCCAGGAGCAAGCCATCAGAACAAATGCAATTAATAATAATAATAATAATAATAATAATAGAAGACCTGGCTCTGGCTCACGAATGGGACCCTGAAGAAGGAGACAGAAGGCCTGATCCTTCCAGCCCAGGAGCAAGACATCAGAACAAAGGCCATTAATAATAATAATAATAATAATAATAATAATAATAATAATAATAATAATAATAGAAGACCTGGCTCTGGCTCACGAATGGGACCCTGAAGAAGGAGACAGAAGGCCTGATCCTTGCAGCCCAGGAGCAAGACATCAGGACAAAGGCAATTAATAATAATAATAATAATAATAATAATAATAATAATAATAATAATAATAGAAGACCTGGCTCTGGCTCATGAATGGGACCCTGAAGAAGGAGACAGAAGGCCTGATCCTTGCAGCCCAGGAGCAAGACATCAGGACAAAGGCAATCAAGGCCAAGATCGAAAAATCAGCTGATGACCCAAAATGCAGACTCTGCAAGGAAACCGATGAAACCATTGATCATATCCTCAGCTGCTGTAAGAAAATTGCACAGACAGACTACAAACAGAGGCACAACTACGTGACCACTTCCCAGCAGCAAACCTGCAAAAGTATTGGAAAATGAGCACGCAAAGATACTGTGGGACTTCCGAATCCAGACTGACAAAGTTCTGGAACACAACACACCAGACATCACAGTTGTGGAAAAGGAAAAGGTTTGGATCATTGATGTCGCCATCCCAGGTGACAGTCGCATTGACGAAAAACAACAGGAAAAACTCAGCCGCTGTCAGGACCTCAAGATTGAACTTCAAAGACTCTGGCAGAAACCAGTGCAGGTGGTCCCGGTGGTGATCGGCACATTGGGTGCCGTGCCAAAAGATCTCAGCCGGCATTTGGAAACAATAGACATTGACAAAATCACGATCTGCCAACTGCAAAAGGCCACCCGACTGGGATCTGCGCGCATCATCTGAAAATACATCACACAGTCCTAGACGCTTGGGAAGTGTTCGACTTGTGGTTTTGTGAAACGAAATCCAACATATCTATCTTGTTTGCTGTGCCATACAACATAATAATAATAATAATAATAATAATAATAATAATAATAATAATAATAATAATAATCATGTAATAATAATAATAATAATAATAATGTGGTTGAGCCGTCTGAAATAGTTTTTGCAGCTCCTTTCAATCTCTTTTCACAGATGAGGCCTCCCTGGATATTTTACTGGAAAAAACGCACCGGGTCTTTAGAGTTATTGGTAAGTCGAGCTTGATCCAATTTGTAATACTGGTTAGAGGAGCCCCCAGTGGTGCAGTAGATTAAAGCGCTGAGCTGCTGAACTTGCTGACCGAAAGGTCGCTGGTTCAAATCCAGGAAGCAGAGTGAGCTCCCCATGTTAGCTCCAGCGTCTGCCCACCTAGCAGTTTGAAAACATGCAAATGTGAGTAGATCAATAGGTACCGCTCCGGCAGGAAAGTAACAACACTCCATGCAATCATGCCAGTGGCCACTCGACTTTGGAGGTGTCTATGGACAACGCCGGCTCTTCGGCTTAGAAATGGAGATGAGCACCAAACCCCAGAGTCAGACACGACTGGACTTAATGTCAGGGGAAATACTGGTTAGAAATCGGATTAATTTATTTATTGTTTTTTCCTCTTAGAAATAAACCAAAGTCTCGTTGACTTTCCAAGGTTTTGGAATTGGCTGCACGAAATCAAATTGCCGGAGAAGAGCAGAGAAGGTAAGCGGACAAGGAAGGCAAGAATCAGTCCAGAATGGTGATTTGGACCAAATGCCGTTATCTATTTAAAAACGTAATCCAACCTTGGATCTTTTTAGGGCATTTTTGGGCGGAAAGTGAAAGTGCCTCTGAGCATGTGCAAAGGGAATTATTCTTGAACGTGAATTATTTCACAAAACCTGGATGAATCTCTGAAAGCATTGGGTGTTGTTTTAAATAGGTCACCCATATCCAAAAATGGTTGGGATCCTAAGGTTTGTTTTTTTCCATATTCTGCAATATTTGCATATGGATAATGAAATTATTATTATTGATTGGTTACATTCATATCCCTCCTTTTTGTAGACCTCAATGGTTTGTGTTCGGAAATGTTAATCATTTTTACTGTTTTTCTTGCAGCTCTGTGTCCTCCTACTTGCCGTAAGTTTATGGGGATGATGGTTGTTGTTGTTGTTGTTTTTGTTATTGTTGTTTTTCTCTCTTAAAAACAATATAAAATGATTAGAGACTCAAAGACCCAGAAACAACAGTATTATCAACCTTGCCTTTCAAAAATAGATGTGCCATTCCCATTGGCTTTACACTTCAGAGTTCTACACAATTTTGCCCTCTGATTATTTAGTTTTTATTATTGTCCTGATTTTAATCCTGTTGATGTGTTTTATTGTTTTATGTATTTATAATGTTTCCATTGATTATTATGTGTTTTAATTTGTGCTGTTGGGCTTGTCCCCATGTGAGTCCCTTCCGGGAGATGGAGACAGGATACAAAAATACAGTTATTATTATTATTATTATTATTATTATTATTATTATTATTATTGACACAACAACATAGTATGGCACAGCAAACAAGATAGATATGCTGGATTTTGTCTCACAAAACCACAAATTGAACGCTTTCCAAGTGTTTAGGACTGTGTGATGTATATTATTATTATTATTATTGACACAACGACGTTGTATGACACAGCAAACAAGATAGACATGCTGGATTTCGTATCACAAAACCACAAGTCGAACACTTCCCAAGTGTCTAGGACTGTGTGATGTATTTTCGGATGATGTGCGCAGATCCCAGTAGGGTGGCATTTTGCAGTTGGCAGATGGTGATTTTGTCAATTTCTATTGTTTCCAAATGCCGGCTGAGATCTTTTGGCACGGCACCCAGTGTGCCCATCACCACCGGGACCACCTGCACTGGTTTCTGCCAGAGTCTTTGAAGTTCAATCTTGAGGTCCTGATAGCGGCTGAGTTTTTCCTGTTGTTTTTCGTCAATGCGACTGTCACCTGGGATAGCAACATCAATGATCCAAACCTTGTTCCTTTCCACAACTGTGATGTCTGGTGTGTTGTGTTCCAGAACTTTGTCAGTCTGGATTCGGAAGTCCCACAGTATCTTTGCGTGCTCATTTTCCAATACTTTTGCAGGTTTGTGATCCCACCAGTTCTTTGCTGCTGGGAGGTGGTACTTGAGGCATAAGTTCCAATGAATCATTTGGGCCACTAGTTGTGCCTCTGTTTGCAGTCTGTCTGTGCAATTTTCTTACAGCAGCTGAGAATATGATCCATGGTTTCATCAGCTTCCTTGCATTTTGGGTCATCAGCTGATTTTTCCATCTTGGCCTTAATTGCCTTTGTTCTGATGGCTTGCTCCTGAGCTGCAAGGATCAGGCCTTCTGTCTCCTTCTTCAGGGTCCCATTCGTGAGCCTGAGCCAGGTCTTCTATTATTATTATTATTATTATTATTATTATTATTATTATTATTATTATTAATTGCCTTTGTTCTGATGGCTTGCTCCTGGGCTGCAAGGATCAGGCCTTCTGTCTCCTTCTTCAGGGTCCCATTCGTGAGCCAGAGCCAGGTCTTCTATTATTATTATTATTATTATTATTATTATTATTATTATTATTATTAATTGCCTTTGTTCTGATGGCTTGCTCCTGGGCTGCAAGGATCAGGCCTTCTGTCTCCTTCTTCAGGGTCCCATTCGTGAGCCAGAGCCAGGTCTTCTATTATTATTATTATTATTATTATTATTATTATTATTATTATTAATTGCCTTTGTTCTGATGGCTTGCTCCTGAGCTGCAAGGATCAGGCCTTCTGTCTTCTTCTTCAGGGTCCCATTCGTGAGCCTGAGCCAGGTCTTCTATTATTATTATTATTATTATTATTATTATTATTATTATTATTATTATTAATTGCCTTTGTTCTGATGTCTTGCTCCTGGGCTGCAAGGATCAGGCCTTCTGTCTCCTTCTTCAGGGTCCCATTCGTGAGCCAGAGCCAGGTCTTCTCCTTGTCAGCTTTTCCTTCAATTTTGTCAAGGAACTTTCCATGCAATGTTTTGTTGTGCCAGCTGTCAGCTCTAGTTTGTAGTGCGGTTTTCTTGTACTGGTTTTTTGTCTGCTGTGCTTTGAGGAGTTTCTGATTTTTGACTTCAATCAAAGGAGGTTCTTCACTTTGCTTTACATATTCTGCCAGGGCATGATCTTCTTCTTCTTCTATTATTATTATTATTATTATTATTTTACTGAGTGCAAAAACATACGATAAATCAGGATGCATCTACACTGCAGAATTTATCAATGCAGTTTGATAATGCATCATTGGCAATGGCTCAGTTTAGTGAGGCACTAGCCCTTTTTTGGCAGAGAAGGTGACACGACAACTCCCAGGATGCCCTAGCAACCAGTAAAGTGGGGCCAAACTGTGTTAATTTTTCAATGTAGATGCAACCCTAGAGGCATTTTAAGATCTGATTTTTAGTATCCCAGAGGTAACAGGTATGGGCCAACTTGGGCCCTCCAGGTGTTTTGGACTTCAACTCCCACAATTCCTAACAGCCTACCGGCTGTTAGGAATTGTGGGAGTTGAAGTCCAAAACACCTGGAGGGCCCAAGTTGGCCCAGGCCTGCCCTTACCTGTCCCCATTTGTCCTTTGCAGAGGCATCCACCTCCATCTTCAACTGCTCCACCTGTCGCCGGGCGGAAATACCTTGCTGGGATTCGAAAACCTGCTACCCACGTAAGAGGCTGGATATGCACCCCGAAGATCTTAATTTTGACCCCTTGGTGCATAGAATCAGAGTTGGATGGGACCCCCAAAGGCCATCCAGTCCAACCCCTTTCTGCCAGACAGGAAGACACCATCTGATCCCTCCTAACAGATGGTCATCCAGCCATAAATACGATAGATGATGAAAGTGTGTAATATGATATACCATATATACTCGAGTATAAGCTGAGGCACCTAATTTTACTACAAAAAAACTGGGAAAACATTGACTCCAGTATAAGCCAAGGGTGGTAAATTTCAGAAATAAAAATAGATACCAATAAAATTACATTAATTGAGGCATCAGTAGGTTATTTTTTTTTGAATATTTACATCAAGCTCAAATTTAAGATAAAACTGTCCAACTCTGATCAAATCATTATTCTCATTTTCTTCCATGTAAATGTGCTTATGTATCCTTTTAATAATAATAGAGTGAAATAATACATGTAATAATAATAATAATAATAAATACAGGAAAATGATACAAGTAATAATAAATAGAGTAAAATAATAAATGCGATAATAACAACAATAATAATAATAAGATCAGAGTGAAATAATAAATGTATTATTATTAATAATAAAAATAGAATAAAATAAATGTAATAGTAGCAACAATAATAGAGAAAAATAATAAATGTAATAATACCAATAATAATAGAGAAAAATAATAAATGTACCCTATTTTTTGGAGTATAAGCTGACTCAAATATAAGCCAACCAGGACCCTCACCCGAGTATAAGCCAAGGGGGGCTTTTTCGGTCTTAAAAAGAGGGCTGAAAAACTAGGCTTATACTCGAGTATATACAGTAACTGTCATAGAATGCTAGTTAGAAGGGACTCCCAAAGGTCATCCAGTCCATCCCTTTCTGCCAGACAGGACGACACAACCTGATCCCTCTTAACAGATGATTATCCAGCCATAGACATGATAGAGACACTCTATTCTATGATAGATCTATCATAGAATCCTAGAGTTTGAAGGGACTCCCAAAGGCCATCCAGTCCACCCCTTCTGCTAGGCAGGAAGACACAATCCGAGCCTACCCAACAGATGACCATCCAGCCATAGATATGATAGACAGATACACTCTATTCTATGATAGATCTATCATCGAATCCTAAAGTCTGAAGGGACTCCCAAAGGCCATCCAGTCCACCCCTTCTGCTAGGCAAGACAGCACCATCTGATCCTTCCTAACAGATGATCATTCAGCTACAGATATGATAGATATTACACACTATATGATATATCTATCATAGAATCCTAGAGACAGAAGGGATCCCCAAAGGCCATCTAGTCCACCCCCTTCTGCCAGGCAGGAAGACACTATCCAATCCCTCCCAACAGATGACTATCCAGCCATAGATATGAAAAATAGATACATTATAGTATCTACAGTATATGATATATCGATAATAGAACCCTAGAGTTAGAAGGGATCCCTAAAGGTCATCTAGTCCACCCCTTCGGAAGACACTATCCGATCCCTCCTAACAGATGATCATCCAGCCATAGATATAAATAGATACACTATAGTATCTATATTATATGATATATCGATCATAGACTCCTAGAGT
>NC_085846.1:4341689-4379189 GCF_035594765.1 Anolis carolinensis | reverse complement strand
GTCCGAATCTGTTGTTGGGAGTCACAGGGCTCTTGTGGAGAGAAAAAGCGGGGTATAAATAAACATAAACATAAACAACAACAACAATAACAACAACAAGTCCCACTCTCTCAGCCTCCGTGTTGTCCAACTGGAAGAAACCCAAGAAAACACCATGATTGGGTTGCCTTGGGGTCACTATAAGCTCCAGCTTATGACTTGAAAGCACACAACAACAACAACAACAACAACAACAACAACAACAACAACAACAACAACACCCACTCTCTCAGCCTCAGTGTTGTCCAACTGGATGAAACCCAAGAAATCCCCATGATTGGGTTGCCTTGGGGTCACCATAAGCTCCAGCTTATGACTTGAAAGCACACAACAACAACAACAACAACAACAACAACAACAACGATAAACAAGTTGGTATGGATTGAGAGAATCTTGCATTGCATTTCAACTGTCTATGGGTTCAGTCCTATACAGCTGGATTTGAGTCTCGTTGTGGAGAGAAAAAGCAGGGTATTAATAATAATAATAATAATAATAATAATAATAATAATAATAATAATAATAATGGCTCGATGCTATGGAATCCTGGGAGTTGTAGTTTGGGGAGGCACCAGCCCTCTGTGGCAGAGAAGGCCAAAGACTTTATACAACTACAACTCCCAGGACTCCATAGCATTGAGGCCTGTCAGTTAAAATGGTGTCAAAGTGCATTAACTCTATAAAATAGGTGCATTCTAGATCAGTATATGGTGCTTTCTGCTGTTTTGCAGACACTTCAGGGCATATGACGTGCTTTTTTGTAATTAATCATAGCCAAATCCAACTTGTAATAAACTGGTTTTGCTGACAGGCGGGATTTCCTTTTGCAATTTCAGGTTTTGGCTCCGTCCGGAGATCAGGACGCAATGATCGCCTGAACAAGACAAATCCTGCAACAAAAGCAGCCGAGAGAATGTCCTTCTTTGGCCAAAATATGCAAGGAAAGCATACGAGAGGCAGTGGTCAGTTCCGTAATCCCCGTGTATAATAGACTTTCAGTTAACCGGCCAAAAATAATAGAAGAAATAATACTGTAAATAATAAATACTTTAAATAAAATAAAATCAATTTTAACTGCAATTAAAACTAAAATTGCATACGAGAGATTGCTTTGAAAGAGAGTGTAAAGAGCTAATAACGACTGCCACCAATTTGTAAAGATGCAACCACCAAAGACTCAGGGAGGAGACCTTTTACTTTTTTTCTTTCTTCTTCTTATTCACATTAGATGGCAGCGTAACTTGGTTTAGAATATATGCAACAGAGGCTTAGATGTTGGAAGAACAATAACAAATTTATTCAGGCACAGAGTTTAGTGGTTACAATGTTGTTTCTCACTTAGAGGTATTCTTATTAACAGTTACAATTCTAGAATAAGATGAATCAACTCTCTGAAGTATCACTTCTTTTACTTAAAGTAGTTAAACCCTATTCCTCTGCTACTTTTAAACCGCAGTCACCCCTGTGATATGCTATCACAGATTCTCTGTGCCTTACCAGGACACAGACTACATTAAATAAGTCACCAAACTTGTTTTAAACCGACTCAAAATGAACAATCTCCTTGATCCCATCAACCTAGGATCAATCTTCCCTGTGCCTCATCAGAGCACAGACTGACTCTCTTTTTTAAACTCTGCACTTCTTCAACTAAACGGCAGTTGGCTCCACCTACTTCTCCATGGCAACCAGCCTCTGAGTGCTGAGACGCAAGAACTGTAATACTTACCCTTTTAAAACACAAACACACAATTAAACATAACATCTGTAAACCAAAAATTTGTACTGCTTTAGCACTAGAGACTTTGCGCCATCAGGGGTTGGACTAGATGACTTTAAGAGGTCCCTTCCTACCAATTTCTTTATTTCTGGAGACTTTGCACCATCAGGGGTTGGACTAGATGACCTCAAGAGGTCCCTTCCTACCAATTTCTTTAGCTTTGGAGACTTTGCACCATCAGGGGTCGGACTAGATGACTTTAAGAGGTCCCTTCCTACCAATTTCTTTATTTCTGGAGACTTTGCATCATCAGGGGTTGGACTAGATGACCTTAAGAGGTCCCTTCCTACCAATTTCTTTCACTCTGGAGACCATCAGGGTTCGGACTAGATGACCTTAAGAGGTCCCTTCCTACCAATTCCTTTAGCTCTGGAGACTTTTCAACATCAGGGGTTGAACTAGATGACCTTAAGAGGTCCCTTCCTACCAATTTCTTTAGCTCTGGAGACTTTGCACCATCAGGGGTTCGGACTAGATGACCTTAAGAGGTCCCTTCCTACCTATTCCTTTAGCTCTGGAGACTTTGCACCATCAGGGTTCGGACTAGATGACCTTAAGAGGTCCCTTCCTGCCAATTTCTTTAGCTCTGGAGACTTTGCACCATCAGGGTTCGGACTAGATGACCTTAAGAGGTCCCTTCCTGCCAATTTCTTTAGCTCTGGAGACTTTGCACCATCAGGGGTTGGACTAGATGACCTTAAGAGGTCCCTTCCTGCCAATTTCTTTAGCTCTGGAGACTTTGCACCATCAGGGGTTCGGACTAGATGACCTTAAGAGGTCCCTTCCTACCAATTCCTTTAGCTCTGGAGACTTTGCACCATCAGGGGTTGAACTAGATGACCTTAAGAGGTCCCTTCCTACCAATTCCTTTAGCTCTGGAGACTTTGCACCATCAGGGGTTCGGACTAGATGACCTTAAGAGGTCCCTTCCTACCAATTCCTTTAGCTCTGGAGACTTTGCACCATCAGGGTTCGGACTAGATGACCTTAAGAGGTCCCTTCCTGCCAATTCCTTTAGCTCTGGAGACTTTGCACCATCAGGGTTCGGACTAGATGACCTTAAGAGGTCCCTTCCTGCCAATTTCTTTAGCTCTGGAGACTTTGCACCATCAGGGGTTGGACTAGATGACCTTAAGAGGTCCCTTCCTGCCAATTTCTTTAGCTCTGGAGACTTTGCACCATCAGGGGTTGGACTAGATGACCTTAAGAGGTCCCTTCCTGCCAATTTCTTTAGCTCTGGAGACTTTGCACCATCAGGGGTTCGGACTAGATGACCTTAAGAGGTCCCTTCCTACCAATTCCTTTAGCTCTGGAGACTTTGCACCATCAGGGGTTGGACTAGATGACCTTAAGAGGTCCCTTCCTGCCAATTTCTTTAGCTCTGGAGACTTTGCACCATCAGGGTTCGGACTAGATGACCTTAAGAGGTCCCTTCCTGCCAATTTCTTTAGCTCTGGAGACTTTGCACCATCAGGGGTTGGACTAGATGACCTTAAGAGGTCCCTTCCTGCCAATTTCTTTAGCTCTGGAGACTTTGCACCATCAGGGGTTCGGACTAGATGACCTTAAGAGGTCCCTTCCTGCCAATTTCTTTAGCTCTGGAGACTTTGCACCATCAGGGGTTGGACTAGATGACCTTAAGAGGTCCCTTCCTGCCAATTTCTTTAGCTCTGGAGACTTTGCACCATCAGGGGTTAGACTAGATGACCTTAAGAGGTCCCTTCCTGCCAATTTCTTTAGCTCTGGAGACTTTGTACCATCATGGGTCTTACTAGATGACCTTAAGAGGTCCCTTCCTGCCAATTTCTTTAGCTCTGGAGACTTTGTACCATCATGGGTCTTACTAGATGACCTTAAGAGGTCCCTTCCTACCAATTTCTTTACCTCTGGAGACTTTGTACCATCATGGGTCTTACTAGATGACCTTAAGAGGTCCCTTCCTGCCAATTTCTTTAGCTTTGCACCATCAGGGGTTGGACTAGATGACCTTAAGAGGTCCCTTCCTGCTCCACAGTTTTATACATGGATGAGTAAATGTTAGTAAGGCATCCAAAGAACTATTTCTCAAGGGCCTATATCTCACGAGAATTCTTTGCCAGCAACAGCAGGCTGGACTAGATGACCTCTGGGGATCCCCATTGACTCTGCGCCTCATTTCCCTCCCAGGCTCCCTGGGAAAAGCTCAGGTGGGTGGTTTTTAATTAAGGAAAGCTCTATTTTTAATCCGCAATCAAAGCCTTGATGAGTTCACCCCGCTAATTGCACAAGGGGAAGCCGTGGGGTTCCCACATTGGAGGAAGGTGTGGCAATCTGTATTTTAATTGGAAATGCTGCAGCTGTGCTTCTGCAAACCACCACAAGGGGGCCCCACCATGAAGGGCTCTCTAAAGGCCATCTAGTCCAACCCATGCAGCATCCCTGAATGCATCTAAACCGCACTTTAACTGCCATGGGTCAGAGCTATGGAATAATAATGGGAGTTGTAGTTTTACAAGGTCTTCAGCTTTCTCTGCCAAAAGAGTGCTTATGACTCGCCAAACTATAAATCCCAGGATTCCCTCACATTGATGACTGCTTTATGTCCCAGAGCTGCATCCTACGAAACCCTGAGATTTGTAATTTTGCGAGGCATTCTGAATTCTCTGGCTGGGAGCTCTTAACACCTCCGTCGGAACTACAAATCCCAAGATCCCCAAGGATACTTAAAAGGGCCATTAAATGACAACAATCCTGCAGAATGGAAACTACAAATGCTAAGGCCTTTTAAGAGTGCAGCTTTGATACTGCCACGCTATGCAGCTTTAACACTACCAAATCCTGGGATTTATAGTTTCATGAGGAAATCTAGAATTATTTACTTTGGAAGTATGACTCTGAAGCACCCTCATTGCCACTGTCAAACTGCACCAATATCCCACTTTTACAGCCACCTTTATTCCCATGGCCCCCTCCTACAGAACCCTGGGATTTATAGTTTCAAAATTAATTTTTACTACTCAGGTTACGCCTGAATTACACAATGAGACACTATTATTGTACAACCGGAGTACGCCAGCAACTGCTTCCGCTCTTACAAGTGCTTGCTATAGAGCCCTGGGATTTGTAGTTTCCTGAGACACATAGAATTATTTACTTTTGAGCTATAACTGTGAAGCACCTTCATTGTCACTCCCAATAGCAAATCTTCCACAATCACTGTTAACAATCGCCAAGCGTTTGGGATTTGTAGTTCCAAATCCTTTGACAGGGCGCTCTTAGTACTTACCTAAACTAGAAATCCCAAAGGTTGGTTAAAGGGTTATCAAATTGCTAATGAATATAAATAGCTGTGTGAAAAGTGATGCCTACCAATTTGATAATAATAATAATAATAATAATAATAATAATAATAATAATAATAATAATAATGTGTTGTCGAAGGCTTTCATGGACAGAATCATTGGGTTGCTGTGAATTTTCCGGGTTGTCTGGTGATGTTCCAGAAGCATTCTCTCCTGACGTTTTGCCCACATCTATGGCATATACAGGCATATGCCTGCCATAGGTGTGGGCGAAACATCAGGAAAGAATGCTTCTGGAACATGGCCAGACAGCCTGGAAAACTCACAGCAACCCAATAATAATAATAATGATAATAATAATAATAATAATTAATAATATTTTGCATCATCCGAAAATACATCACACAGTCCTAGACACTTGGGAAGTGTCTGACTTGTGATTTTGTGATACGAAATCCAGCATATCTATCTTGTTTGCTGTGTCATAATAATAATAATAATAATAATAATAATAATAATAATAATAATAATAATAATAATAATTGGAATAACTTATATGCAATACCTGAGTTTTCCAGGTGAGAAATTCGAACCCAGGACCTGAAACGTCATCACCCTCTTATGGGAGGGGCTTAATGATCTAATACCCCCTTTGGCCACGCCCACAAGGGAAGTTTGCCCCTCCTTCCTACCTACCTGTCCCGCCCAGGTGAGTTGTCACCAGGTAGAAAGGGGGCGGAGCCATACCTGGCCAAGAAGGAAAGGGAAGCAGGAAAGAAAGAAAGAAAGAAAGAAAGAAAGAAAGAAAGAAAGAAAGAAAGAATTCCATAAAGCCGGAGCCATAGATCCCTTCGCACAGGTGAGTGCCAACAAAGACAGGTAACAGGTATTATAGGATGGGGGCATTTTTAATGTGTGCCCCATCCCATAATACTTCTTTTCTTTCTCTTTCTTGTTTATAGAACAATACGAACTCACCGCAAACTATATTAACACGCATTAACTATCCCCAAAACATTGCATTTTCCTACATTTTAATTTTAATATTTTTATTAAACTCACAGACAAAAAAATAGTGATTTTTAGACCGCATTAAAGCTGTATATGGCATCATATAAACTAAACTATATTAATGCACATTAAACTACCAAAAAAAAAAAGATCAAGCTTTCCCATTCACTCACCCACCTCATGGCCCATGGATTTACTACATGGATCTTACATGTGGATCTTTCTCTTTCTTGTTGTCTTTGTTTATATATTATAATTATTATTTTTGCTAAATTCTCCCATTTCCTCTTCTCTTCCTATTTGACATTTTCCTTTTTATTTGTTGCCTGAGTAAACCATTAGTCACTTATTGGATTTGCAAGCCAAGGACGGTTTGTTGTCGAAGGCTTTCATGGCCGGAATCACTGGGTTGCTGTGAGTTTTCCGGGCTGTCTGGTTATGTTCCAGAAGCATTTTCTCCTGTCGTTTCACCCACATCTATGGCAGGCATCCTCAGAAGTTGTGAGGTCTGTTGGAAACTAGGCAAGTGGGGTTTATATGTATCTGTGGAATAATGTGGGGGAAAGAAAGAAGTTTTGTCTGTTGGATTCAAGTGTGAATCTTCCAATTGGCCACCTTGATTAGCATTGAATAGCTTTGCAGCTTCAAAGCCTGGCTGCTTCCTGCCTGGGGGAATCCTTTGTTGGGAAGTGCATATTAATTAACACACATTAATTATACATTTCCCTCCATTTTAATTTTAATATTTTCATTAAACTTACAGACTAAAAAAATAGTGATTTTAAAACTGCATTAAAGCCATAAATGGGATAATATAAGCTAATTACAAACTATATTAATGCACATTAACTTCCAAAAATATCACATCACCCCACATTGACTTCCTCATGCCTCTCATTATATGGATCTTTCTCTTTCTTGTTGTCTTTGTTTATATATTATGTTATAATTATTATTTTTGCTAGGTTCTCCCCTTCTCTCTTTCCTTCCTATTTGACATTTTCCCTTTTATTTATTGTCTGAGTAAACCATTAGTCACTTATTGGATTTGCAAGCAAAGGACGATTTCCCCATCACTTACCTGCCCTTGATGCATGGAATTTTTTTCCCCCTACAGTTTTGCTTTCCTTGTTCTTTTAGTGATTTATCAGGTAATATTTTTTAGTTGGGTTGCTGTGAGTTTTCCGGGCCAAGTTCCAGAAGCATTCTCTCCTGACGTTTCGCCCACATCTATGGCAGGCATCCTCAAAGGTTGTGAGGTCTGTTGGAAAGTAGACAAGTGGGGTTTATGTATCTGTGGAATGTTCAGGCAGGAAGCAGCCAGGCTTTGAAGCTGCAGGGCTATTCAGTGCTAATCAAGGTGGTCAAGTGCAACATTCACAATTGCCTCCAACAGACAAGAGTTCTTTCTCCCACCCTGGACATCATTCCACAAATACATAAACCCCACTTGCCTAGTTTCCAACAGACTTCACAAACTCTGAGGATGCCTGCCATAGATGTGGGCCGAATGTCAGGAGAGAATGCTTCTGGAACATTGCCAGACAGCCCGGAAAACCCTTAGCAATCCAGTGATTTGGCCATGAAAGCCTTCGACAACACAATATTTTGTGTTTTGCAATGGACCCTCCATATCCACAGAGGCTCGTGGATACCGAAACCTGCAGGTGTTCACGTTCCATTATAGACAATGGTGTGTCAACATGCTTTATATAAAACGTCAAAATCAAGATCTCCTTCTTGGTATTTTCTTTTAAATATTTTCAAACAGTGGATAATGGGAATCTGTGGATACGGAGGCCCGGCTGTATTTTATTTTCCTGGGATAAGAAATGAGGGATAAATCATTCTACCCAACGCCCAATTTGGACACATCTAAACTGGAGATTTACCGTATATACTCGAGTATAAGCTGACCCAAATATAAGCCGAGGCACCTAATTTTACCACAAAAAAACTGGGAAAACGTTGACTCAAGTATAAGCCGAGAATGGTAAATTTCAGAAATAAAAATAGATACCAATAAAATTACATTAATTGAGGCATCAGTAGGTTAAATGCTTTTGAATATTTACATAAAGCTCAAATTTAAGATAAAACTGTCCAACTCGGATCAAATAATTATTCTCATCTTCTTCAATGTAAATGTGCTTATGTACCCTTTTAATAATAATAGAGTAAAATAATACATGTAATAATAATAAATACAGGAAAATAATACAAGTAATAATAAATAGAGTAAAATAATAAATGCAATAATAAAAATAAGATCAGAGTGAAATAATAAATGTATTAATAATAATTAAAAAAGAGTAAAATAACTGTAATATTAGCAACAATAATAGGGAAAAATAATAAATGTAATAATACCAATAATAATAGAGAAAAATAATAAATGTACCATATATTCTCGAGTATAAGCTGACCCAAATATTTATTTATTTATGTATTATTTCCAGAATTTATACCCCACCCTTCTCACCCGGGGGGACTCAGGGCGGCTTACAACAGTTGGCAACATTTAATGCCAAGAACATAATAATAAAACAAAAACGATACATATAATCAATTAAAACTATAAAAATACATCATATAAGCCAACCAGGACCCTCACCCGAGTATAAATGTAATAGTAGAAACAATAATAGGGAAAAATAATAAATGTAATAATACCAATAATAATAGAGAAAAATAATAAATGTACCATATATTCTCGAGTATAAGCTGACCCAAATATTTATTTATTTATGTATTATTTCCAGAATTTATACCCCACCCTTCTCACCCGGGGGGACTCAGGGCGGCTTACAACAGTTGGCAACATTTAATGCCAAGAACATAATAATAAAACAAAAACGATACATATAATCAATTAAAACTATAAAAATACATCATATAAGCCAACCAGGACCCTCACCCGAGTATAAGCCGAGCAGGGCTTTTTCAGTCTTAAAAATAGGGCTGAAAAACTAGGCTTATACTCAAGTATATACAGTAATGCAGATTCATACCACTTTTTAACTGCCTTGTCTCAATGCTGTGGAATCCTGGGAGTTATAGTTTTGCAAGTTGGTCCTTTCTCCCCCAAATAGGGCAAACTACAAATCCCATGATTCCGTAGCATTGAGCCATGGCAGTCAAAGTGGAGTCAAACTATGCTCATTAATCTACAGTATAGAGGCAACCTTAGCAAAACTACAAATCCCGGGATTCCATTGCATGTATTTGTAGGATGAATGCTACAGTGTAGACCAGGCATGGGCAAATTTGAGATTTACTCACCTTCTAGCTCACTTCCTTTCAAGGAGTTAATTAATGCAGAAAATTAATGTCTTAAGTGGTTTTACGAAAGAAAAAGAGGGAAGGAAATGCCTGGGTTTTGCCCTCCTTGACTCAGGAGATGATTGCAAAGGTCACTCTTTGGGAGCAGGAGCCCCGATTATTTAGACATTGACCTATTCCATGCGCTGTTGTTTTTAATGCACAAGATGCTTTTCTTCATTCAGTGGAGGAGGTGAACGTGCCCATTTCACAGGCGAGGAAAACCGAGGCCGATAAACAGGTCAAACAGGGATAATAATATTAATATTACAAACTTGATTCCCAGGCCGGCCTTTGCAGCGTGTTGGCTCTTGCAAAAGGCAAAACCTTGGGTATGCAAATGCATATGCATCTTGTATATTTCCCTGGCCTTGCCAATCATTTATATATATATATATATATATATATATATATATATATATATATACTAGCTGTGCCCGGCCACGCGTTGCTGTGGCGTTGTCTGGTGGTGTTGGTGAGAAATTGTTGAGGTAGTGGTGGTATTGCATGTCTGTTGTATGGTTGTCTTTATGTTTAGTATGCACACTGAAGTGGATTATATGGCAGTGTGGAGTCAAGATAATCCAGTTCAAAGCAAGTAATATAAGATTCTAAATAGGTTATATTTATTTATTTATTTATTTATTTATTTGCGACAATTATATACCGCCCTTCTCACCCCGAAGGGGACTCAGGGCGGTTTACAAGTATATATACATACAATATATTATATTATATAACTATATAGCAATATTATTATATAGCTGTGTGGAAGGGCCTTGAGTCTACATTGCCATATAATCCAGTTCAAATCTGATAATCTGTGGAAGAGGCCTAAGTGAGGCCTAACTGTACCTGTCCCCTGGGCTGAGTAGGTTGCTAGGAGACCAAGTGGGCAGAGCTTAGCCTTCAAACTGGCAGCAATTGGATAAAAACAATTATTGCTCTCCCTCTAATTAGGACTTTATTTTTCTTTTACTTTTTGTTGTATCTTACTGGAGCCGTGGAGGATGGGTTGTGTTGTCAAATTTCGAGGTTGGGCGGCCTGTAGTTTTGTTGTTTAGTGGGTTGCCGTGATGCCATCACTCATTTATATATATGGAAGATACTGTATATACTCGAGTATAAGCCTAGTTTTTCAGCCCTTTTTTAAGGCTTATACTCAGCTTATACTCGGGTGAGGGTCCTGGTTGGCTTATATTTGGGTCAGCTTATACTCGAAAATATATGGTACATTTATTATTTTTCTCTATTATTATTGATATTATTACATTCATTATTTTTCTCTATTATTATTGGTATTATTACATTCATTATTTTTCTCTATTATTATTGGTATTATTACATTCATTATTTTTCTCTATTATTATTGGTATTATTACATTCATTATTTTTCTCTATTATTATTGATATTATTACATTCATTATTTTTCTCTATTATTATTGGTATTATTACATTCATTATTTTTCTCTATTATTATTGGTATTATTACATTCATTATTTTTCTGTATTATTATTGGTATTATTACATTCATTATTTTTCTCTATTATTATTGATATTATTACATTCATTATTTTTCTCTATTATTATTGGTATTATTACATTCATTATTTTTCTCTATTATTATTGCTACTATTACATTTATTTTATTCTATTTTTATTATTAATAATAATACATTTATTATTTCACTCTGATCTTATTATTATAATTATATTTATTATTTAATAATAATAAAATAATAATAATAATAATACAGTAGAGTCTCACTTATCCAACATAAACGGGCCGGCAGAACGTTGGATAAGCAAATATGTTGGATAATAAGGAGGGATTAAGGAACAGCCTATTAAACATCAAATTAGGTTATGATTTTACAAATTAAGCACCAAAACATCATGTTATACAACAAATTTGGAGTTCAGAGTGGTCCCTGATTGCAGGTGAACTATACATCCCAGTACCCACAACTCCTATAAATCATGGTGAATTCTCCCCAAATCTCTCCAGTATGTTCAGTTGCTGATCAATTTCTCTGTTTGCCATGTGCTGTAGAAAAGAATACGAAAGGGTTATGAGAGAGGCAGTGGGCGGGGTCATGCAAGTTCCACACCAATTGAGAAAGTCAGAAACACTGGGATGTCTGTGGTGAAGGAAAAACAGAAAATAGCTAGAGATATTTGTGGAAGTTAGTCTGTATAAGTAGATATTACAGCCACACATACATATTTCTACTTGTATAGATAGATTATAAACTAATGTATTTTAATATTTAAACATTGATAATAAATTTTATGCATTTATATAACCAGGACCTTTTTTTTTTTTTTGCTTTTTGAAATCGCTTTCCATTCTGTAGCATATTTATTTCATATTTTAAAAAATATATTTTAGCATTGTTTTGTTCTATTTTAAAAGTTGTCCACATCGGTGGCCATTGCTGCATCATGTGGCAGTAAGTCCCACAGGTGAACAACATCATCCTGTTAAAATATGAATTCTGGCATAAGGGAAAGGGAACTATAATAAAAATAATAATCGTAATAATAATATTTTATTTTTGTATCTTACCGCATCGGTGGCCATTGCTGCATCATGTGGCAGTAAGTCCCACAGGTGAACAACATCATCCTGTTAAAATATGAATTCTGGCATAAGGGAAAGAGAATAATAATAATAATAATAATAATAATAATAATAATAATAATAATTTATTTTTGTATCTCACTGCATCGGTGGTCATTGCTGCATCATGTGGCAGTAAGTCCCACAGGTGAACAACATCATCCTGTTAAAATATGAATTCTGGCATAAGGGAAAGGGAACTATAATAAAAATAATAATAGTAATAATAATATTTTATTTTTGTTTCTCACCGCATCAGTGGCCATTGCTGCATCATATGGCAGTAAGTTCCACAGGTGAACAACATCATCATGTTAAAATATGAATTCTGGCATAAGGGAAAGGGAACTAGAATAAAAATAATAATAGCAATAATAATATTTTATTTTTGTATCTCACTGCATCATATGCATCATATGGCAGTAAGTCACACAGGTGAACAACATCATCATGTTAAGATATGGATTCTGGCATAAGGGAAAGAGAACTAATAATAATAATAATAATAATAATAATAATAATAATAATAATAATTTATTTTTGTATCTCACCGCATCGGTGGCCATTGCTGCATCATATGGCAGTAAGTCACACAGGTGAACAACATCATCGTGTTAAAATATGAATTCTGGCATAAGGGAAAGAGAACTATAATAATAATAATAATAATAATAATAATAATAATAATAATAATATTTTATTATTTTATCTCTCCACCATCTCACCGAAGGGACTCAGGGCGGCTAACACGGGGCCAAGCCCAAAAGACATAATGTAAACAAGTTAAAATATTAAAAAAGACAATAAAAAACAAGTCACAAGCAGTATAAAAACACAAACGAATTCAGGCACTGTTTTAACAAATATATAAAACAAGATAAAAAGTTTAAAACAATATCAGAGGGTCAGACTAGATGGCCTTGGGTGTCCCTCCCGGTACTAGTATATTCATAGTCTTTGGGGAATAATAATAAATTCCAGGTCATCAGACATAAAGCAATTGAAAACAGCGACCAAAGACACAGACGTGGGGCTTATTCATGTCCTGCAGATGTTCAATTGTCCTCAAAAATTAAATCCAGACCGCACCCCATCAATCCTTTTGTTCTCGCTGTTTTGCAGAGAATATGAATCAAGAGGAAAAACCAGCATGATATTAATTAATCGACAGATCTGGGGATCTTTCACCGTTTCTCCAAGGGAGAAATATACTCTTTGCAGCACTTCGCAGGGCTATTATTATTATTATTATTATTATTATTTCGGACAACAACTCCCATCATCCCCAAACAGACAGATCTGGGGCCCTTTCACCATTTCTCCAAGGGAGAAATATACATTTTGCAGCACTTGGCAGGGCTATTATTATTATTATTATTATTATTATTATTATTATTATTATTTCGGACAACAACTCCCATCATCCCCAAATAGACCGATCTGGGGCCCTTTCACAGTTTCTCCAAGGGAGAAATATACATTTTGCAGAACTTCGCAGGGCTGCTATTATTATTATTATTATTATTTTGGACAACAACTCCCATCATCCCCAAACAGACAGATCTGGAGCCCTTTCACCGTTTCTCCAAGGGAGAAATATACTCTTTGCAGCACTTTGCAGGACTGTTGTTATTATTATTATTATTATTATTATTATTATTATTATTATTTCGGACAACAACTCCCATCATCCCCAAACAGACAGATCTGTGGCCCTTTCACCATTTCTCCAAGGAAGAAATATACTTTTTGCAGCACATGGCAGGACTGCTATTATTATTACTATTATTATTATTATTATTATTATTATTATTATTATTATTATTATTATTTTGGACAACAACTCCCATCTGGGACAGATCTGGGGCCCTTTCACCATTTCTCCAAGGAAGAAATATACTTTTTGCAGCACTTGGCGGGACTATTATTAGTATTATTATTATTTCGGACAACAACTCCCATCATCCCCAAACAGACAGATCTGTGGCCCTTTCACCATTTCTCCAAGGAAGAAATATACTTTTTGCAGCACATGGCAGGACTGCTATTATTATTACTATTATTATTAGTATTATTATTATTATTATTATTTTGGACAACAACTCCCATCATCCCCAAACAGACAGATCTGGGGCCCTTTCACAATTTCTCCAAGGAAGAAATATACTCTTTATAGCACTTGGCAGGGCTATTATTATTATTATTATTATTATTTCGGACAACAACTATGGGACAACTCCCATCATCCCCAAACAGCATTGCCTA
The DNA here is from genome assembly GCF_035594765.1 of Anolis carolinensis. Classification (NCBI taxonomy): domain Eukaryota; kingdom Metazoa; phylum Chordata; class Lepidosauria; order Squamata; family Anolidae; genus Anolis; species Anolis carolinensis. The sequence continues at coordinate 4,364,867 of NC_085846.1, read as the reverse complement.
CATAAGAAACCCTAACTCTGTGATGTTGTTTCGAGGTGGGGGGGAATCGGCAAATGATTCCCTTTCCTTTCTTAAAGGCAGGGCTATTATTAGTATTATTCTTTGGACAACAACTCCCATCATCCCCAAATAGCGTCACCTGCATAAGAAACCATAACTCTGTGATGTTGTTCCAAGTGGGAAAAAATAGGCAGATGATTCTTAAAAGCAAGGCTGGGCAGGATGACTTGTTTGTACAACAACTCCCATCATCCCCAGACAGCAGTAAACAACACGTCCCATCATCCCCAAACAACATGGCCTGTGTAAGAGGCCTTAATTGTTGTTGTTACAAGGAGGAAATAAGCAGTCAATACTGAACTGAACTAGGCAGGATGACACATTTGGACAACAACTCCCATCATCCCCAAGCAATTTGCATTTACACCAGGCATGGGCAAACTTTGTCCCTCCCTCCAGGTGTTTTGGACTCCAACTCCCATCATTCCTAACAGCCTCAGGCCCCTTCCTTTCCAAAAGGAAAGGGCCTGAGGCTGTTAGGAATGATGGGAGTTGGAGTCCAAATGGCAGGGATATATGCAACCTGTATAGTATTCTGGCCTCTCCCTAAAATGCGTATTATTGACTTCTGTCTTGAGTATCTTGTCAATATTTGCTCTCGGTTTGGACTTTCCTCTCTGTGCCAAAGGGCCAGGTCGGGGCGGCATGTTTTGCATTTCGGTGTGTCTACACTGTCGAATAAACGCAGTTTAATACCACTTTCATTCCCAATTTGGGGTTGTAGTTTTTTCACACAGTCTCCCAGTGCTGACTGACTCCATAACATTCAGCCGTTCGTGGAGTTAGACTGCATTTGTTGGAGTTGAAGCTTTCTCAACGAAGTAAGAAGGTGTTAATTGGAGTTCGAAGGGGACCCTGAAGGTCATCTAGACCAGTCCCATTCTGCCACTGAAGGCAAAAGGATTTTCCCTTCTCAAAACAGGAAAGCATTAATTCAAAAATAAATATAAAGGGTCCCCAAAGGTCATCTAGACCATCCCGGTTCTTTCATTGAAGCCAAACCAAGGGGATTCTGCCTTCTCTAAACAAGAAGGCATTAATTCGACATTAAGTGGTCAGAAAGGACCACCAAAGGTCATCTAGACCAGGGTTCCCCAAACTAAGGCCCGTGGGCTGTATGCGGCGCTCCAAGGTCATTGACCTGACCCCTGTCCTAAACTTTAGACCCAGGGTTGACCTAAATCTACCTTGTTTTTGGAGGTCTCTTTGCTTACCTATGGTATTATGAGACCATCTAGATGGTCTTTGGAGGTCTCTTTGCTTACCTATGGTCTTATGAGATCATCTAGATGGTCTTTGTAGTTCTCTTTGCTTAGCTATGGCCTTATGAGATCATCTAGATGGCTTTTGGAGGTTTCTTTGCTTACCTATGGTCTTATGAGACCATCTAGATGGTCTTTGTAGGTCCCTTTGCTTAGCTATGGCCTTATGAGACCATCTAGATGGCCTTTTGGAGGTCACTTTCCTTACCTATGGTCCTATGAGACCATCTCGATGGCCTTTGAGGGGCCCTTTCCTTACCTATGGTTTTATAAGATTATCTAGATGATCTTTGGGGGCCCCTTTCCTTACCTATGGTCTTATGAAACCATCTGAATGGTCTTTGAGGGTCCCTTTCCTTATCTATGGTCTTCTGATGGCCTGATGAGATCATCCAGATGGTCTTTGACGGTCCCTTTCCTTACTGATGGTCTTATGAGACCATCTAGATGATCTTTGGAGGTCTCTTTGCTTACCTATGGTTTTATGAGATCGTCTAGATCAGGGGTCCCCAAACTAAGGCCCCCCCAAGGTCAATGACCTGGCCTCTGTCCTAAACTTTAGACTTAGGGTTGACCTAAGTCTGAAATGACTTGAAGGCACACAACAACAATCCTAATTTTGGACTGTTTCATCCTAGTCCGGCCCCCTAACAGACTGTCAATCGGCCCTCCACTTAAACAGTTTGAGGACCCCTGATCTAGACCAACCTCATTCTGCCACCTAACCCATTAAACCCAGGGATTCAAAAGGTCATCTCGATCCATCGAACCCAGGATTTTGCCATCTCAAATCCAGAAGAAGTCATGAATTGGAGTTGGAGGGTCATCTAGACAACCCCATTGTGGTAATGAACCCAAGCCAAGAGGATTTTGCCTTCTGTGGACAGAGAGAAGGGGCTTCTAGGTAGAGAAGAGAATAATCCATTTGTGTATTGCGTCAAGACGGGAAGAAGGGATGCTTTCCCAGTGGAATTATGACCGGCCTGCCCTGGAAGCCGAGGGCCAAAGTGTGGCAAAGGCCTCTGGCATTTCAGGCTGAGATGATGTGTCCGGCGCCTCCTTGTCCCCAAGCACTGCCAGTCTCCAAGGGCTGCTCCAGGGACGGCCCTGCGGTGGAGGCGCATGGCAGGTATCGGTCTGGGTGAGGTCCAACCGGGAGGTTCATTAAGCCCAGCTCCGGGCCCTTTCTCATCATGCGCCAGCCAGGTTTGCGCCACCCCTGCGAGGCCTGCTCGACTCCACTGGGGAGCCGGGCAGAAATGAGTCACACGGCAACGATAGCATTGTAGGGTTGCCTTTCTACATTGGCCACCCAATGTAGAAAGTGTAACTGGGGGCGTCTACGTTGTAGAGTTAATGCAGTTTCGACCCCACTTGAACTTCCGTGGCTCAATGCTGTGGAATCCTGGTAATGGTTTTAGGGTTATAGGCTTTTAGGGTTTTGGGGTTTTACTGTTTTAGGGTTTTTTGGGTTTTAGAGTTTTAAGGTTTTAGGGTTTTAAGGATTTAGGGTTTTAAGGATTTAGGGTTTTAGGGTTTTAAGGATTTAGGGTTTTAGGGTTATAGGGTTTTGGGGGTTTGGGGTTTTAGGGTTTTATGGTTTTAGGGTTTTACGGTTTTAGGGTTTTACGGTTTTAGGGTTTTTTGGGTTTTAAGGATTTAGGGTTTTAGGGTTTTGGGGTTTTAGGGTTTTATGGTTTTAGGGGTTTTTTGGGTTTTAGGGTTTTAAGTATTTAGGGTTTTACGGTTTTAGGGTTTTTTGGGTTTTAAGTATTTAGGGTTTTAGGGTTTTAAGGATTTAGGGTTTAGGGTTTTATTTAGGGTTTTACGGTTTTGGGGTTTTTTTGGGTTTTAGGTTTTTAAGGTTTTAAGGTTTTAGGGTTTTATTTATGGTTTTAGGGTTTTACAGTTTAGGGGATTAGGGTTTTAGGGTTTTACAGTTTTAGGGGTTTTTGGGTTTTTAGTTTTTTAAGGTTTAATAATGTGAAGTCCAGCATATATATCTCATTTGCTGTGTCATACTAAATAACAACAACAACAACAACAACAACAGCAACAGCAACAGCTCAATGCTATGGGATCCTGGGAGTTGTAGTTTGGTGAGGCCCTCTATCTGTTCTGTCCAGGGATGTTTTCATGATGGATTCCTTGCATTGGTGAAGGGTGGACTACATGACCTCAGGAGGGCCCTTCCAACTATTTCCTTGGGTCTGTGGGTTCATCTGTGTGCATTACATTTGATGGCACATTCATTAGACTCGAGTCAATACTGTAATGATGACCTCCAGGCCCTGAATTAATTAGGTCTATGGGAAACAAAAATGAATATATGAATACATAAAGGTATCTCTATGAAATCAGATTTCCAAAGCCCTTCTGGTCCCGATCATTTTGGAAAAGAGAGGCTCAGCCTATATCAGATTGTAATGCCTGACTCTCTTATGGCTCCAGGCCTGGAAACCCCTGGCTGTGTCTCTCCGAAATCCGCGCTGCTTTCTCATCTCTTGCTCACCGAAAGAAACCGGTTGATCTGGAATATTTTCTTTGGGCAGGAAAGTTGACTTCTCCCTCCTTCTGCCCTCATTTTATTGGGTTTCTTAGCTTTGGATGCACATTAATCTGACTTCAGTAAAAGGTCAAGCAGAAGAAAGACAGGTGCACTCCTGATATACGTGGGAATACAGTTCCCATCATCCCCATGTTGCTAGCAATTGTAACTGATAAAAACAGGGGCAATGCAAGGAGTTCCAATGGAAAGCTTGTGTTCTTGCATTGAACCAGAATTTGACATGACTGTAGTGATTAACATGAAGATGAATTCTCATTGCTTTTTGCAATGTAAACAATTATTATTATTATTGTTATTATCCCATTCTTATCTATTGACTGAGACCCAAAGTAGCTCCCACTAAGAAAGAAAAATACTATTTAATATCTACATAACAAAATAGGGTGCATTGGTTGCTACTTTTCAACCTTAAATTGGTATTATTATTATTATTATTATTATTATTATTATTATTATTATTATTTATGACTACTATTATTAACATTATTGCAGTCATACCTCACTTTTATTTCATGATTCAGACCCAGAGTGACACTTATTAGGAAAGAAAAATACAATTTAATTTCTACATAACAAAATAGGTTGCATTAGTTGCTACTTTTCAAGCTTGAATTGTTATTATTATTATGATTGTTGTTGTTGTTGTTGTTATGACGACTACTATTATTAACATTATTGTAGTCATACCTCACTTTTATTTCATGATTCAGACCCAAATGGCACCCATTAGGAAAGAAAAATACAATTTAATATCTACATAACATAAGGAATGCTGTGGATGGAGCATATCTGGATTTCAGGAAGGCCTTCCTTTGACAAGGTCCCCCATGACCTTCTGGCAAGGAAATTACCGTATATACTCGAGTATAAGCCGACCCGAATATAAGCCGAGACACCTAATTTTACCCAAAAAAAACCTGGGAAAACATTGACTCCAGTATAAGCCAAGGGTGGTCAATTTCAGAAATAAAAATAGATACCAATAAAATTACATTAATTGCGGCATCTGTAGGTTAAATGTTTTGGAATATTTACATCAAGCTCAAATTTAAGATAAGACTGTCCAACTCGGATCAAATCATGATTCTCATCTTCTTCAATGTAAATGTGCTTATAGATCCTTTTAATAATAATAGAGTACAATAATATATGTAATAATAATAATAAATACAGGAAAATAATACATGTAATACATGTAATAATAAATAGAGTAAAATAATAAATGCAATAATAATAATATCAGAGTGAAATAATAAATATTTTAATAATAATAAAAATAGAGTCAGATAATTGTAATAGTAGCAACAATAATAGAGAAAAATAATAAATGTAATAATACCAATGATAATAGAGAAAAATAATAAATGTACCATATATTCTCGAGTGTAAACTGACCCAAATATAAGCCAACCAGGACCCTCACCCAAGTATAAGCCGAGGGGGGCTTTTTCAGTCTTAAAAAAAGGGCTGAAAAACTAGGCTTATACTCGAATGTATACAGTACTTAAAAATTGCTTAAAAGTTTATTTTCAAGAGTTACATTAGGATGTTATTAATTATCCCAGCCAGGCAACTTTGTTCCATTTTCTTATGTTGCTTCCACAATGCTACTTTAAGAATAATAGTTAAATATATCAAGAAGATATTATTTGTTACATCAGCAAAGCAAATGCATTCCGGCTTTTTATGTTTATGGAAATGAGCATTAATTAGAAGTCATTTGTTTCACGACATTCCTCTGTTACTTTTGAAGCAGAATTCCAAAAATAGCCTTGACATGTAACTAGATGGTATTTAATAGTGCTAACCAGGAAATAACATTCCAGTTTATTACATTGCTTTCAGGTTATTATTAAACTTATTGGCACCTTGCTTTTTAAACCAGACCTGGGATTTAAAGCGGCTCGCAGTCTTAAAAAAAATCTAGAAAATATAAATATTAAAATAGAATTAAGTATTAGAATTATAATATATCATAATATATCATAATATATCATAATTATTAGACAAGTAAAAAGAAGTGCGTCTTTGATATATTGCATTATATACAATAGCAGAGTAAAATGGCAAAAGCAAAGCTTTCTTTTAGGGATGTTACTGTTGAAAAGATGGCTCAAGCAAGTGAGCCAAGCTGCGTATGGAGTGAGAGAAGCCCAAATGGAGACAGAACCTCCAGCTGGAGTCTATGAGTGCATCTACACTGCAGAATTAGCTCAGTTTGGCACCAGGATAACTGCCATGGCTCCTTGCTATGGGCTGCTGGGAGTTGTAGTTTGACAAGGCCATTAACTTACTCCGTCTCACCAAATGACAGCTCTTGCAGATCCTTAGCATGGAGCCATGGCAGTTAACCTAGTTCCAAACTGAGCTAATTCTGCAATGTAGATGCACTTATAGATTCCAGCAGGATTTTCAGCATCAGGTTAATGGCCACTAAAACTCCCAGGATCCCATAGCAGTTCAAGCAGTGTCAAACTGCATTAATCCTACAGTGTAGATGCATGTGATATCAGCTGGAAGGAAGTGTCATGTATTTTTCTTTACACAGAGAAGAGGATGGTGATGATTGGTGCAATTTTTTTTATTTTTTTAGTGTGTATAGGAGGTTTCTAATAATAATACAATAATAATAATAATAATAATAATAATAATAATAATAATAATAAGAAGAAGAAGAAGAAGAAGAAGAAGAAGAAGCCATCAGAACAAATGCAATCAAGGCCAAGATCGAAAAATCAGCTGATGACCCAAAATGCAGACTGTGCAAGGAAACCGATGAAACCATTGATCATATCCTCAGCTGCTGTAAGAAAATTGCACAGACAGACTACAAACAGAGGCACAATTATGTGGCCCAAATGATTCATTGGAACTTATGCCTCAAGTACCACCTCCCAGCAGCAAAGAACTGGTGGGATCACAAACCTGCAAAAGTATTGGAAAATGAGCACGCAAAGATACTGTGGGACTTCCGAATCCAGACTGACAAAGGTCTGGAACACAACACACCAGACATCACAGTTGTGGAAAAGAAAAAGGTTTGGATCATTGATGTTGCCATCCCAGGTGACAGTCGCATTGATGAAAAACAACAGGAAAAACTCAGCCGCTATCAGGACCTCAAGATTGAACTGCAAAGACTCTGGCAGAAACCAGTGCAGGTGGTCCCAGTGGTGATGGGCACACTGGGTACCGTGCCAAAAGATCTCAGCCGGCATTTGGAAACAATAGACATTGACAAAATTACGATCTGCCAACTGCAAAAGGCCACCCTGCTGCGATCTGCACGCATCATCCGAAAATACATCACACAGTCCTAGACACTTGGGAAGTGTTCGACTTGTGATTTTGTGAAACGAAATCCAGCATGTCTATCTTGTTTGCTGTGTCATACAACGTCGTTGTGTCAATAATAATAATAATAATAACAACAACAACAACTTTATTTTTGTATCCTGCCCCATCTCCCCGAGGGGACTCCGGGCGGCTTAAATGGGGACCAAGCCCAACACTATACAATACAATAAAACAAACAATATAAAATGCATTTCAATCAGAACAATTTAAAACATCAGTGACTATAAAACACAACATAAATAATAAATAAATAAACCTTTTAATTGATAAGATTTACTACAGCTGGTAGTTTAACTTGCTGTGCTAAAACCCAGTCCTTGCTAAAGCTTTAATAATAATAATAATAATAATAATAATAATAATAATAATAATAATGCTTGGGAAGTGTTCGACGTGTGATTTTGTGATATGAAATCCAGCATGTCTATCTTGTTTGCTGTGACATACAATAAAATAATAATTTTGACAACTGCAAAAGGCCACCCTACTGTGATCTGCACGCATCATCCGAAAATACATCACACGGTCCTAGACACTTGGGAAGTGTTCGACTTGTGATTTTGTGATACGAAATCCAGCATATCTATCTTTTTGCTGTATCATAAAATAATAATAATAATAATAATAATAATAATAATAATAATAATAAACTAAGCTGTTGTGAATATTTTTAGCAGTCCTGAAATACAACTACAGTAGTCTCACTTATCCAACATAAACGGGCCGGCAGAACGTTGGATAATCAAATATGTTGGATAATAAGGAGAGATTAAGGAAAAGCCTATTAAACATTAAATTAGGTTATGATTTTACAAATTAAGCAACAAAACATCATGTTATACAACACAATTGACAGAAAAAGTATTTCAATACAAAATAATGCTATGTAGCAATTACTGTATTTACGAATTTAGCACCAAAAAATCACGATTTATTGAAAACAACAACTAGAAAAATGCGTTGGATAATCCAGAATGTTGGATAAACAAGTGTTGGATAAGTGAGACTCTACTGTAATAATAATAATAATCATCATCATCATCATCATCTAAGCTGTTGTGAGCATTTTTAGCAGTCCTGAAATACAACTACATACAGAAGAACAAATAAAATCTGGACAGTATGCAGGGAAGTGGGGCACTTTAAGTGATACCCCAAAATCCCATATAATAATAGCATTTTTTATTATAATACCGTGTTTCCCCGAAAATAAGACAGTGCCTTATATTAATTTTTGCTCCCAAAGATGCTCTAGGTCTTATATTCGGGGGATGTCTTATTTTTCCATGAAGAAGAATTCACATTTATTGTTGAACAAAAAGTTGAATATTTATTATATACTGTCCAGTAGTTGTCATCACAAACCAGCATAACCAGACAAACTGTGAATCCTATCAAGAATTTTTTTGTTACTACCATTATTTCCATGTACAATACTCTATGGTACGTACATTGACCGATCCTGCATGCTCTGGTGTTCTGTTTGACGGGCATAATTCCAAACAAAAACTTCACTAGGTCTTACTTTCAGGGGAGGCCTTATATTTAGCAATTCAGCAAAACCTCTACTAGGTCTTATTTTCTGGGGATGTCCTATTTTAGGGGAAACAGGGTAACAAGACTCAATTTCTTTATTATACATAGGAGAATAATAATAATAATAATAATAATAATAATAATAATAATAATAATAATAATAATAATTGAAGGAAAATCTGATAAAGAGAAGACCTGGCTGTGGCTCACGAATGGGACCCTGAAGAAGGAGACAGAAGGCCTGATCCTTGCAGCCCAGGAGCAAGACATCAGGACAAAGGCCATTCAGGCCAAGATCGAAAAATCAGCTGATGACCCAAAGTGCAGACTGTGCAAGGAAACCAACGAAACCATTGATCATATCCTCAGCTGCTGTAAGAAAATTGCACAGACAGACTACAAACAGAGGCACAACTATGCGGCCCAAATGATTCATTGGAACCTATGCCTCAAGTATCACCTCCCTGCAGTTAAGAACTGGTGGGATCACAAACCTGCAAAGGTTGTGGAAAATGAACACGCAAAGATACTGTGGGACTTCCGAATCCAGACTGACAAAGTTCTGGAACACAACACACCAGACATCACAGTTGTGGAAAAGAACAAGGTTTGGATCATTGATGTTGCCATCCCAGGTGACAGTCGCATTGAAGAAAAACAACAGGAAAAACTCAGCCGCTATCAGGACCTCAAGATTGAACTTCAAAGACTCTGGCAGAAACCAGTGCAGGTGGTCCCGGTGGTGATGGGCACACTGGGTGCCGTGCCAAAAGATCTCAGCCGGCATTTGGAAACAATAGACATTGACAAAATTACGATCTGCCAACTGCAAAAGGCCACCTTACTGGGATCTGCACGCATCATCCGAAAATACATCACACAGTCCTAGACACTTGGGAAGTGTTCGACTTGGGATTTTGTTAAACGAAATCCAGCATGTCTATCTTGTTTGCTGTGTCATGCAACGTCGTTGTGTCAATAATAATAATAATAATAATAATTTCCATTTTTTCCTCCCTCCAGGAGTGCCCGGATGGCACCTGACGATGGCACCGAATGGCTTCTCCAGCTCTTAACCGAGATCCAATTGGAGCAGTTCTATAGCAGGATACGAGATGAACTACACGTCACTCGGCCGGGACATTTCGACTATGTCAAGCCCTCCGACCTAGAGCGCATTGGCATGGGGCGGCCAGGTAAAGCACCTTTGGCAACATCCCAATGCAATTCCAAGGATATGAAGTGCCAAAGCAGGCATGGGCCAACTTGGGCCCTCCAGGTGTTTTGGACTACAACTCCCACCATTCCTAACAGCCGGTAGGCTGTTAGGAATGGTGGGAATTGTAGTCCAAAACACCTGGAGGGCCCAAGTTGGCCCATGCCTGCCTTAAACTATGTTTTACTAATAATATATTTTCTTTCAGGACAGAGACGGTTGGAGGATGCCTTAAAGCGCAGGAGGCCCCAAGGCCAGCGCCCCATGTCCTGGGTCTATAAGGTATTTTTCCCTATCTAAAAAAATTTCTCGTTTTGCAAAATTATGTCCATCAATCATAAAACTTATTTAGCCTTCCAAAACCCATTGCAATCTAGGGCCTTCTGGAAAATATAGTCTGTAAGAAGAGTCCCCTGTTCCAAAACTCTATTTGTGCATCTATACTATAGAATGAATGCAGTTTGACCCCACTTTAGATGCCGAAACAACAATGACATGGAACCATGAGCGTTGCAGTATTGCAAGGTCTTCATCCTGTGGTTTTTGACTTTGAGTATGTTGTAATGGTTTTAACTGGGGATTTTTAAATACTCCTTATATTTCATCCTGTCGTAATGTTTGCATATTGCTATATTTTAAATTGTGTTATCGAAGGCTTTCCTGGCCAGAATCATTGGGTTGCTGTGAGATTCCCAGGCTGTCTGGCCATGTTCCAGAAGCATTCTCTCCTGACGTTTCACCCACATCTATGGCAGGCATCCTCAGAGGTTGTGAGGCAAGTGGGTATGTGTATATATACACATACACACACACACACACACAGTATGTATGTATGTATATGTATGTGTGTGTGTGTATATATATATGTATAAATACACACACACACATATATATATATATACACACACACAAACACACAGTATACACACACACACACACACACACACACGTAGAGTAGAGTCTCACTTATCCAAGCTAAACGGGCTGGCAGAACATTGGATAAGCAAATATGTTGGATAATAAGGAGAGATTAAGGAAAAGCCTATTACACATCAAATTAGGTTATGATTTTACAAATTAAGCACCAAAACATCATGTTATACAACAAGTTTGGCAGAAAAAGTAGTTCAATACGCAGTAATGCTATGTAGTAATTACTGTATTTACGAATTTAGCACCAAAATATCACGATATATTGAAAACATTGACTACAAAAATGCGTTGGATAATCCAGAACGTTGGATAAGCGAATGTTGGATAAGTGAGACTCTACTCTATGTTGCAAAGGTTTTAACTGGGAATTTTTTTTAATACAGTTTATATTTAATCCTGTTGTAATGTTTCATATTAATATAACATATTTCAAACTGTAGGCTGATCCTTTTATGTTAAGCCACTTTTGAGTCTCCTTTGGGAGAGATAAAGCAAGGTATAAATAAATATTGTAATAATCATCATCATCATCATCATCATCATCCTTCTCATCCAAAGAGTGCTGGTGCCTCACTAAACTACAAATCCCAGTATCCTATAGCATTTGAGCCGCAGCAGTTGAAGCATGGTCACGCTGCATAAATTCTATATCAAATTGAATGCTGCCCGGGGGATGCTGGGAGAAGTAGTAATAATTTTAAAAGGCTTATTTCCCTAGACTCTTGACCAAGCCTATATCCAAGGGGATGGTTTAGGGGTGCAAACCATTCCAGAAAATTTTCAGCTCAAAAAAACCCTGGTTTACTCATGAATTTTAACTGGTTAACCCAATCCCCATTCTAAGTCTATGAGAGGTAAGAATTAAGAGTCCCTCCAGAAGCACGATCTCAACCAAATTTGGATTATTCACAACTCAACCCAATTTGGATTATTCACAGGATCATTTACCTACCTTCCTACCAATTTACATTGCAATAGCTGCAATAGCTGACATAGTGGAAGCGACCAAGTTGGTTTACCCACAACCACAGGCAAAGCCTAAGGCACGGGACGGATTTGACCTGGATTGCAGGTGGAAATGGATTGCAGGTGGAAACCAGTCTGCCACTGGTTCATTTAATCTAGCATTTCTCAACCCTAGGGGTCGGGACCCCTGGGGGTGGTCACAAATGGGATTTCAGAGGGGTCGCCAAAGACTATCAAAAAACATTTATTTCTGATGGTCTTGGGAACCCAAATCCCTCTGTTCAACAGTGGAACTCTCTGTCTTCGAGTCTGGTGGAAGCTGTGTTGTCGAAGGCTTTCATGGCCGGGATCACAGGGTTGTTGTATGTTTTCCGGGCTGTATGGCCATGTTCCAGAAGCACTCTCTCCTGACATTTCACCCACATCTATGGCAGGCATCCTCAGAGGTTGTGAGGTATGGAGAAACTAAGCAAGGAAGGTTAATATATATCTGTGGAGAGTCCTGGGTGAGAGAAGAACTCTTCTCAGTTGGAGGCCTGTATGAGTGTTGTAGTTAGTCACCTTAATTAGCATTGAATAGCTTCATCTCCTGCCTTCTTCCTGCCTGGGGGCATCCTTTGTTCAGAGTCGTTAGCTGCCCCTGGTTGATTCATGTCTGGAACTCCTCTGTTTTCAGAGTGTTGCTTCTTATTTACTGTTCTGATTTTTGAGTTTTTTAATACTGGGAGCCAGATTTTGTTCATTTTCATGGTTTCCTCCTTTCTGTTGAAGTTGTCCCTCTGAGGATGCCTGCCATAGATGTGGGTGAAACATCAGGAGAGACTACTTCTGGAACATGGCCAGACAGCCCAGAAAATATACAACAACCCTCTGGTGGAAGCTCCTTCTTTGGAAGCAGGGGTTAGATGGCCATCTGCTGGGGGTGCTTTGATTGTGCTTTTCTTTCCTGGTGGAAAGGGGTTGGACTGGATGGCCCTTGGGGTCTCTTCCAACCCTATGATTCTATAGGTAAAGGTAAAGGTTTCCCCTGATGTTAGATCCAGTCATGTCCGACTCTGGGGGTTGGTGCTCATCTCCATTTCTAAGCCGAAGAGCCGGCATTGCCCGTAGACACCTCCAAGGTCATGTGGCCATAGGCATGACTGCATGGAGTGCTGTTACCTTCCCGCCGGAGCGGTACCTATTGATCTACTCAGATTTGCATGTTTTCAAAATGCTAGGTTGGCAGGAGCTGGGGCTAACAGTGGGCGCTCATTCCGCTCCCGGGATTTGAACCTGGGACCTTTTGGTCTGCAAGTTCAGCAGCTTAGTGCTTTAACACACTGTGCCACCAGGGGCCCCACATGATTCTATAAGTGGAAGAAAACTGCATTTATTTTACAGTGTAGATGCACCCTAAAAAAGAACAGAGTTCCTCTAACTTCTCATTCTATGTTTATTCTTGTTGCCTGGCAGATTAGCATTGGACTAGATGTCCTCTAGGGCTCCCCTCCAACTCTGCGAATGCTTTCCTCTTCTCGTTCCCTGCAGATGTTCACCGGAGGACGGAGTCCGGAGCAGGAAGACACCCCGAACCCCACTCCGCCAGCGGCGGGTCCGGTGCCCAGAGTGGATGCCGAGGCCTCTTTGAAATGCTTGATCAGTGAGTGGGACCTGCGGTTGCGTGAACGTCTGGGCGATGGATGCTTCGGGGTCGTGCACCGGGCCGAATGGACCGCCCCGGGAGGAGGCATCGTAAGTGCTCCAGAGACTGCAACTCCCATGATGAAGTGATATCAAACTCTGTCCATTCTATAGGGCAGGAGCAAGATCTTTGGGTTGCAGAGTAGAGACAGGTTAGCCTTGAATGATTCTTGGGGTGCATCTTCCCCAGGCATGAGCCAACTTGGGACCTCCGGGTGTTTTGGACTCCAACTCCCACCATTCCTAACAGCCTCAGGCCCTTTCCTTTTGCCCCTCAGCTGCTTAAGCGGCCGAGGGGCAAAAGGAAGGGGCCTGAGGCTGTTAGGAATGGAAGGAGTTGAAGTCCAAAGCACCATGGTTTACACCAGGAAATATAATCCGATAATGGGACACACTTTACATGGACTTCACATAAGATCTATTCTTGGACCCTTTCCTCCAAAATGCTGCAGGAACTTCCAGAACATGTGGGAAGCTGCCTTTTTTGGATTGCAACTCCCATAATCCCCCAAACTTGTTATACTGGGAGTGGCTGTCCAAAAAAGAAGACCCATCCCCAAGTCCAGAAAGACCAGTAAAGAATATTAGGTTTTATTTCAGCTGCCCAAACCACCTATTCCTTGCCTAAGGAACACTCTGAAGTACATAAGGCCCCCATAGATGCATGGATGATGGCGCATGGGTGCCTGGATGATGGCGCATGGGTGCATGGATGATGGCGCATGGGTGCATGGACGATGGCGCATGGGTGCATGGATGATGGCGCATGGGTGCATGGACGATGGCGCATGGGTGCATGGATGATGGCGCATTGATGCATGGATGATGGCATATGGATGCATGGATGATGGCACATGGATGCATGGATGATGTTTCCTAGTAAAGCCTTGCAATGGCACAAGAAGGCCCTGCCTTGATGTCTTTCCTTCCCCAGATCCCGGTTGCTGTGAAAACGCTCCGCTCCGACGTCTCCGCCGATCCGGGGGCCCTGATCGACTTCCTCAACGAAGTCAACGCCATGTGCTGCCTGCACCACCCCAACCTCATCCGCCTCCATGGGGTGGTCCTCACCCAGCCCCTCAAAATGGTAAGCCTCTAGGACAGGCATGGGCCAACTTGGGCCCTCCAGGTGTTTTGGACTTCAACTCCCACCATTCCTAACAGCCTACAGGCTGTTAGGAATGGTTGGAGTTGAAGTCCAAAACACCTGGAGGGCCCAAGTTGGCCCATGCCTGACCTAGGTCCTCCATTGCAACTCTACAGTCAGAATCTACCTAGAGGTTCATGCAGAGGATACTATATGTGTGTGTATGTGTATATGTGGGGCATAGCCTGAGTAACCAAAGCACTATATCCCCACCAGGTTCTGTTATATCAGAGACTCCATCAGGGCTCTCTTAATGCTCAAATTATTGTGGGAATAAAATCCAAATGCTGCTGCTAATAATAATAATAATAATAATAATAATAATAATAATAATAATAATGACTGACAGGGGATTAAATTAGCTCTGAACCATCCTGATTTACTGGTGAGTCAGGCCTCTCACCAATCCATCTTCTGTCAGACCACTTAAGCATCTGGCTACAAGCAGCACTGACAAACGACACCACAGTTGTAATTCAGCTGATCCCAGCAGTTCTAAGGCTTTATTATATACAAACTATATACAACTACAAAGTCCATCACTCATAGGACCCATGCTTTCCCAAGCAAGGCAAAGCATGTCCTCTCTCTTTGCGAAGAATATCTGCCAGCAACTCCCACATTCCATAGTCCTGTCCGCACTTCTGAGACCGGAAGGCTTGACCTATTGGCTAGGCAGGCTATCACCATTAACCCGTATGCTGCTGGAAAGCATGCTGGAACACACAGTTGCAAATACCAACAGCAAAAACACTTGATTCAACATTTCACCCTTACACCAAAATACACCAAAAATAACAACAACAACAACAACTTTATTTTTCTATCTCGCCTTCATCTCCCCGTGGGGACTTGGGGAGGCTAACACAGGGCAAAGCCTGAGAACAATAAAAACAGAGTAAAGCAGGTAAACAGAATATTCCAATAAGCAAACACAGTAAAACTGGGCATGAATACCAATGCAATACAATAAGAGTAAAAACCAATTTAACAATCTGTATATTGCATATTGTTAATTTGGTTAACTGTTTTTAACTGCTTATGTTTTATTCTTTTGTGTTGTTGTTTATTGGCATCGAATTCTGCCTGTTTTGTAAGCCGCTCTGAGTCCCTTCGGGTGAGAAGGGCGGGATAGAAACGATGGAAATAAATAAATAAACACATGAAATGATGAGATAAAAAAACACCACCAGTCTAGAGAAAGGAGTAACGTGGGAGGGCAGATTATAGCTTTATAGCTAAAGTGCAATGATGTATTCTAAGGTGCCTTTGGTCAATACCATGGTCAAGTTCATGGTCAACGCTCCCTTTGTAGCAGAAACATCACAGTGAGTTGCTTGTGTCCTGCATTTCCCACACTCAGGTTTTGTAATTTCAACAAGCTACTGTAGGTCTGTCTTCCACATGCATTGGATTGCATAGGGAAGGGTAACATCCCTTGGGTTGTTGTGGAAACAAAGCTTGGAGATACAGCTTGAGTGGAGAGCCCTTTCCCCCTGATAATAACTCTTCCAGGAATGGATTTCCCTTCTGAGGGGAAGATTCCTCTCGCTTGTTATTATCTCAGCCCTGTTCTTAACTCTGGGTTTTTTGTAAGTTGGATTTTTGTGACTTGGGGACTGCCTGTATAGGGTTCTAAGATTTCATATTTGGAGTTTTTTTAAACAAGGGCTGGATGACTATCTGTTGGGAGGTCTTTGATAGTGTCCACATGACTGCTGGAAGGGGGTTTGACCAGATGGTCTATGCCTTCCAACCATAGTTTTCTAGGATTCTATCTTTTTAAAAAACAAGGAATGGGTGGCCATCTGTTGGAAGGGCTTTGATTGTGCCTTCCTGCCTGGCATAATGAGGTTGGACTGGATGGCCTTTAGGGTTCCCTTCGAGTTATAGGTTTATTCCATCTTTTTTATACCAGAGCTGGACGGCCATCCATTAGGAGGGCTTGAATGGTGTCTATGGAATGGGCTTGGACTGGATGGCCTTTGGGAGCCCCTTCCCCCTCCATGATTCTCTCGTTTCCCCCTCCCGCAGGTGACGGAGCTGGCCCCGCTGGGCTCGCTCTACGACCGCCTCCGCCCACCCTTCCCGCTCCACCGGCTCTGGAGCTACTCCTCGCAGGTGGCCAAGGGCATGGCCTACCTGGAAGCCAAGCTCTTTGTCCACCGCGACCTGGCCGCACGGAACATCCTCCTGGCCTCCGAAGAGCAGGCCAAGATCGGGGACTTTGGCCTCATGCGGCCGCTGTCCAGCAAGAGCGACCGATACATCATGTCCGCGCACCGGCGCATCCCCTTCGCCTGGTAGGAGGACGTTATTGGCAGCGGTGGTCCCTCCGGGGGTTCTTGGGGGGTCTTTCAAACATCCCTTCCCAGTCTGTCTACACTGCAGTTTGAAACCGCTTTCACATCCATGGCTCAATGCTACAGAACCCTGGAAATTGTAGCATTAGGAGATCTCCTTGAGAAAGTGTGCTAGTGCCTCACCAAGGATGGTGTAAAGAATTTATAACGACTGCCACCAATTTGTAAAAGACTAATATCGACTAACACCAATTTGGAAAGATGCAACCACCAAAGACGCAGGGAGATGTTTACTTTTACTTTAAAGGGTAGCGTAACTTGGTTTAGAATATATGCAACAGAGGCTTAGATGTTGGAAGAACAATAACAAGTTTATTCAGGCACAGAGCTTAATGGTTACAATTATGTTTCTCACATAGAGGTATTCTTATTAACAGTTACAATACTAGAATGAGATGAATCAACTCTCTAAAGTATCACTTCTTTTACTTAAAGTAGTTAAAACTTCTTCCTTTGCTACTTTTAAACCATTACTTCAATGGATCTTTGTGAGTCCAGCTAGGATTGGTTCCCAAAGTCTGAAACTTGGACTATCCAGTGACTTCAAACCACAGTCACCCCTGTGATATACTATCACAGATTCTCTGTGCCTTTCCAGGACACAGACTACATTAAATAAGTCACCAAACTTACTTAAAACTGACTCAAAATGAACAATTGAGTCTCCTTGATCCCATCAACCTGGAATCAATCTTCCCTGTGCCTCATCAGAGCACAGACTGGCTTTCTTTTTTTAAACTCTGCACTTCTTCAACGAAACGGCAGTTGGCTCCACCTACTTCTCCATGGCAACCAGCTTCTGAGTGCTGGGATGCAATAACTGTAAAACTTACCCTTTTAAAACATTAACACACAATTAAACATAACATCTGTAAACCAAAATTTGTATTTCATTACAGATGGAGACTGGGAAATAAGAATATTACAATATATAAATATAGTTCAATATGGTAATTTATTTCCAGTATTGTACTATGCTAATAATATAATATTGTATGTAAATTTAATTTGTAAGCCGCTCTGAGTCCCCTTCGGGGTGAGAAGGGCGGGATATAAATGTATTAAATAAATACATAAATAAAAGTGGTGTTAAACTGCATCAATCCAACAGTGTAGATGCACTAGATCTGAACATTAGATTCAGAAAAGTAATGGATTTGCCTTCTTTGGAGGCCATCAAACAGGGATTGGAGGGAGATATTTCAACAGTGCTTTAGTTGGGTATTCTTGCATGACAGAATGGGGTTGGACTAGATGACCCTTGGGGGTCTCTTCCAACTTGAGTCTATGATATATCTATATCTATCTATTTCTATCTATCTACAGACTTATCTATTTATGGGGGTTGGACTGGATGACCCTTGGGGGTCCCTTCCAACTTGAATCTATGATATATCTATTTATATCTATCTACAGACCTATTTCTGGGGGTTGGACTAGATGACCCTTGGGGGTGTCTTCCAACTTGATTCTATATCTATCTCTATCTATCTATTTCTATCTATCTACAGACCTATCTATGGGGGTTGGACTGGATGACCCTTGGGGGTCTCTTCCAACTTGATTCTATGATACAATAATAATAATAATAATAATAATAATAATAATAATAATAATAATAATCTTTATTTATACCCCGCCACCATCTCCCCAACGGAGACTCGGGGCGGCTCACATGGGGCAAGGCCCAACTAGCACAATTTACAAAAACAACAGCATAAATACATTAAACAATATACAAAAAATAGTAAAACACAGTAAGACAATAAAACAAGAGTTAATACAGCAGTAAATCAATCAACCACCAAGTACAATATATCTATCTCTATCTATCTATTTCGATCTATTTCTATCTATCTACAGACCTATCTATGGGGGTTAGACTGGATGACCCTTGGGGGTCTCTTCCAACTTGATTCTATGATATATATCTATATCTATCTACAGACTTATCTATTTATGCGGGTTGTACTGGATGACCCTTGAGGGTCTCTTCCAATTTGAGTCTATCTATTTCTATCTACAGACCTATCTATTTATGGGGGTTGGACTGGAGACCCTTGGGGGTCTCTTCCAACTTGAGTCTGTGATATATCTATATCTATCTACAGACTTATCTGTTTATGTGGGTTGGACTGGATGACCCTTGGGGGTCTCTCCCAATTTGAGTCTATGTTATATCTATTTATATCTATCTACAGACCTATTTATGGCGGTTGGACTGGATGACCCTTGGGGGTCTCTTCCAACTTCATTCTATGATATATATTTATATCTATCTACAGACTTACCTATTTATGCGGGTTGGACTGGATGACCCTTGGGGGTCTCTTCCAACTTCATTCTATGATATATATTTATATCTATCTACAGACTTACCTATTTATGCGGGTTGGACTGGATGACCCTTGGGGGTCTCTTCCAACTTGAGTCTATGATATATCTATCTCTATCTATGTATCTACAGACCTATCTATTTATGGGGGTTGGACTGGATGACCCTTGGAGGTCCCCTTCCAACTCTAAGATTAAATGGTTCCATGCTTCCACCTATTACTTTTGCAAATAAATTATAACAAAGCCAATTCATAACAAACCTAAGACCCTCTGCAAGATTTCTCCCACTGAGTTAATCCCAAAATAATCCATAAAGTAGCTGCATATATTATTATTTAAGACCCTGGGGGAGAAAAGGGAAGCCATGGCTTCCCAGGATAATCGTGGCTCTTTCTCCAGGTGGCTGATTGGAAAAGCATGGTGTCTGCATAGGATCAAGGTGTGCTTAGAAAGAGATGCCAGCGATAAGGCTATAGGCTCCCTCTTGGCTCCTAAACCTGAGCCAAGGCTTCAGGACTGAAGTCTATTTATGTCCCTAGAATACACAAGGGGTTTATTTCACATTTGTTTCCAAGGTGACCGCACAGGGATTGTCACAAACTGGGGGAGGACTCTCACATTGCGGTTGTGTAATGAACAGTGATCCAAGAAGAAAACACACACACACACATATATATACCGTATATACTTGAGTATAAGCCGACCCAAATATAAGCCGAGGCACCTAATTTTACCACCAAAAAACTGGGAAAACATTGACTCCAGTATAAGCCGAGGGTGGTAAATTTCAGAAATAAAAATAGATACAGTAGAGTCTCACTTATCCAACATAAACGGGCCGGCAGAACGTTGGATAAGTGAATATGTTGGATAATAAGGAGGGATTAAGGAAAAGCCTATTAAACATCAAATTAGGTTATGATTTTACAAATTAAGCACCAAAACATCATGTTATACAACAAATTGGACAGAAAAAGTAGTTCAATACACAGTAATGTGATGTTGTAATTACTGTGTTTATGAATTTAGCACCAAAATATGATATATTGAAAACATTGACTACAAAAATGGCTTGGATTATCCAGAAGCTTGGATAAGCAAGGCTTGGATAACTGAGACTCTACTGTACCAATACAATTACATTAATTGAGGCATCAGTAGGTTAAATGTTTTTGAATATTTACATAGAGTTCAAATTTAAGATAAGACTGTCCAACTCTGATCAAATCATTATTCTCCTCTTCTTCAATGTAAATGTGCTTATGTAGTCTTTTAATAATACAGTAGAGTCTCACTAATCCAAGCTAAATGGGCCGGCAGAAGCTTGGATAAGCGAATATCTTGGATTATAAGGACTGATCAAGGAAAAGCCTATTAAACATCAAATTAGTTTATGATTTTACAAATTAAGCACCAAAACTTCATGTTATACAACAAATTGGACAGAAAAAGTAGTTCAATACACATTAATGTGATGTTGTAATTACTGTGTTTACGAATTTAGCACCAAAATATCACAATGCATTGGAAACATTGACTACAAAAATGGCTTGGATTATCCAGAGGCTTGGATAAGCGAGGCTTGGATAAGTGAGACTCTACTGTACCAATAAAATTACATTAATTGAGGCATCAGTAGGTTAAATGTTTTTGAATATTTACATAGAGTTCAAATTTAAGATAAGACTGTCCAACTCTGATCAAATCATTATTCTCCTCTTCTTCAATGTAAATGTGCTTATGTAGCCTTTTAATAATAATAGAGTAAAATAATACATGTAATAATAATAATAATAATAATAATAATAATAATAAAAAATACAGGAAAAGAATACATGTAATAATAATAGAGAAAAATAATAAATGCAATAATAATAATAAGATCAGAGTGAAATAATAAATGTATTATTAATAATAATAATAATAATAAAAATAGAGTAAAATAAATGTAATAGTAGCAACAATAATAGAGAAAAATAATAAATGTAATAATACCAATCATAATAGAGAAAAATAATAAATGTACCATATATTCTCGAGTATAAGCTGACCCAAATATAAGCCAGCCAGGACCCTCACCCGAGTATAAGCCGAGGGGGGCTTTTTCAGTCTTAAAAAGAGGGTTGAAAAACTAGGCTTATACTCGAGTATATACAGTATATGGCATTCCTTCATACTCCTCCCAAACCTGTGTGGCTTATGCAAGAAGGCGCTTTGCACATGCTCAGAGGTGCAATGCACACCACTCAACAGTGCTGTCTTCCTGCTTGGCAGAAGGGGGAGGGTGGACTGGATGACCTTTAGGGGTCCCTTCTATTCTTAGGATCCTATGATAGATGTGTCATAAAATATAGTATATCTATCTACCATATCTATGGTTGGATGGCCATCTGTTGGGAGGGATCAGATGATGTCTTCCTGCCTGGCAGAAGTGGGTTGGATTGGATGGCCTTTGGGGATTCCTTCTGACTCTAGTATCCTATGATAGATATAGAATATAGTGTATCAATCTATCATATCTATGACTGGATGATCTTCTGTTGGGAGGGATCAGATAATGTCTTCCTCTCTGGCAGAAGTAGGTGCGACTGGATGACCTTTGGGGACCTCTTCTGACTCATAGATATAGAATATAGTGTTATCTATCATATCTATGGCTGGATGGCCATCTGTTGGGAGAGATCCAATGATGTCTTCCTGTCTGGTAG
Source organism: Anolis carolinensis (assembly GCF_035594765.1). Classification (NCBI taxonomy): domain Eukaryota; kingdom Metazoa; phylum Chordata; class Lepidosauria; order Squamata; family Anolidae; genus Anolis; species Anolis carolinensis. The sequence continues at coordinate 4,342,730 of NC_085846.1, read as the reverse complement.
AAGGGGGTCCCTTCTGACTACATATAGGATTCTATGATAGCTATAGTGTAGCCTGGTAAAGTCTCCTTCACGGAAGGTTTATAAACAGAAGATGGATGGCCATCTGTCAGGAGGGCTTGGGTGGTGCCTTCCTGCCTGTCAGGAGGAGATCAGACTGGATGGCCTTTGGGGGTCTCTTCCAACTTTATGATTCTATGATATATCTCTGATCTTTATACCTACCTATCTACCTTTATGATTCTATGATAGATCTAGACCTACCTACCATACCTATCTATTCTGGGGGATCAGACTGGATGCCCTTTGGGGGTCTCTTCCAACTTCATGATTTTATGATATATCTCTGATCTTTATACCTACCTACCTAACTTTATGATTCTATGATAGATCTAGATGTACCTATCGTACCTATCTATTCTAGGGGGTCAGACTGGATGGCCTTTAGGGGTCTCTTCCAACTTTATGATTCTACAATATATCTCTGATCTTTATACCTACCTATCTAATTTTATGATTCTATTATATATCTATGCCCCCCTTCCATACCTATCTATTCTAGGGGGTCAGACTGGATGGCCTTTGGGGGTCTCTTCCAATTTTATGATTCTACGATATATTTCTGATCTTTATACCTACCTATCTACCTTTATGATTCTATGATAGATCTAGACCTACCTACCGTACTTATCTATTCTAGGGGGTCAGACTGGATGGCCTTTGGGGGTCTCTTCCAACTTTATGATTCTATGATAGATCTCTGATCTTTATACCTACCTACCTAACTTTATGATTCTATGATATATCTAGACCTACCTACCGTACCTATGTATTCTAGGGGGTTGGACTGGATGGCCTTTGGGGTCCCCTCCAATTTATGTATTTATTTACAGTATTTATATTCCACCCTTCTTTCTCACCCTGAAGGGGACTCAGGGCGGATCACATTATATACATACAGGGCAAACATTCAATGCCCAGATACACATAGAACCGAGACAGAGACAGACAGACGCAGAGGCAATTTAACCTTCTCCTGAGGGG
>NC_085846.1:4331689-4336689 GCF_035594765.1 Anolis carolinensis | reverse complement strand
TTCATAGCATTGGACTAGGGTGCCTTGCCGAACTACAGCTCCCAGGATCCCATAGTATTGACTTTCTTTTTTTTTCTCATTTTATGTTGTGTATTGCACATTTAATACAAACATTCATACCTACACATCATTTATCTCTTATCACATTTCTCAGTCATCTTCCCATCTATATTGTCTACTCACATATCTAATATATCATCATTCTATTCATTCTTTTTCCCCTTACCCTCTCCCACCCCACTCCCTTCCCCCCACCCCTACCCTATACCGCAATTCCATTAGAAATTTAAACTCCAACCATGAGCACAACTTTTCCCATTTCTGTACAATATTTACATTGGCTTCGCCTCTTTTTATCCAATCTGAATATATTGTCCATTTCTCTTTAACTTTCCTCATTTTTATCTTCCTTCTTATCCTCAGAGGTTACATTTGCAATAATTTCTGATTGAACCTGGTCAAACAAATAATTATTCCAATTCACCATATTCCACTTTTTTTTCATCTCTCCAGCCCCATGCTATTACTGCCTTCCCTGCAAGAATCATAGCTTTGAATAGATCTTGGTGTTTTACCTTAATCTTATTGTTCCCTAATATCCCCATCAACATTAATTCCATGTTTACTTGGAGTGATATTCTGAATAATTCTTCTATTTTCCCCGTTATTTTTTCCCAAAATGTTTTTACCCTTGGACATTCCCACCACATGTGGGCATACCATTCCTTGCTTACTCCACAATGCCAACATGTTGAATTTTTGTCCCTGATCATATTTGCTAATTGTGCTGGGGTGCGGTACCATTTCCATATGAATTTCCTTTCCATTTCTTTGTACTTCTCGATTTTAATTTTTGTGGCCTCTCTTTTTAAGTTCTCTATTGTTTGTCTTGTAAGTACCCCCTCTTTTTGCCATCGGTCTTGTAATGTTCTTATGATATATTCCTCATCTTTGGTCATCGCTTTGTATATTACTCCCACCAGCCCTTTCTCTGAAGTCTGTGCTTTCTTAATTATGTGTTCCATCATACTCTCCTTAACTATACATTCTCCATATTTCCCTTGTTTCAGTTTATTATATAGTCCCAATATCTTAATCCAATTTTTATCTCCCATCTTATCTATTATTCTGTTTATGGGGATAAGATGGCCGTTCATATCGTATAAATCTTTAATCCTCCATAGTATTGACTTTCCTGCCAAACGACACCTCCCAGGATTCCATACCATGGAGTTTCCTGCCAAACCACAACTCCCAGGACCCTATTAATTCCATAACATGGAGCTATGGTTTCTTGCCAAACTACAACTCCCAGGACTCCATAGCATGAAACTATGGTGCCTTGCTGAACTACAGCTCCCAGGATTCCATAGCATGGCATTTCTTGCTGTACTACAACTCCCAGAATTCCATAGCATGCCGCTATGGTTTCTCGTTAAACTACAACTTCCAGGAATCCATACCGTTGAACTATGGTGCCTTGCCAAACTACAACTCCCAAGATTGCATAGCATTGGACTATGGTGTCTTTTCCAAACAACTACTCCCAGGAGTTCATAGCATAGAGTTACTCGCCAAACTACAGCTCCCAGAAATTGATAGCAATGAGCTATGGTTTCTCAATACAAATCCTGTAGCATTGAACTATTGTGCCTTGCCAAACTACAGCTCCCAAGATTCCTTACCATGGAGTTTCTCAGCAAGCTACAACTCCCAGGAATCCATAACATTGAACTATGGTGACTTGCCAAACTACTACTTCCAGGATTCCATAGCATGGAGTTTCTCACCAAACTGGAACTCCCAGGAATCCATAGCATTGAGCTATGGTTTCTCGCCAAGCTACAACTCCTAGAAATACGTAGCCTTGAACTATGGTGCCTTGCCAAACTGCAGCTCCCAGGATTCCTTAGCATGGAGTTTCTCGCCAAACTACAACTCGTTGAATTCCATAGCATGGTGCTATGGTTTCTTGCCAAACTACAACTTCCAGGGATCCATAGCATTGAGCTATGGCTTCTCACCAAGCTACAACTCCCAGAAATCTGTAGCATTGAACTATGGTGCCTTGCCAAACTACAGCTCCCAGGATTCCTTAGCATGAAGTTTCTCGCCAAACTACAACTCGCTGAATTCCATAGCATGGTGCTATGGTGCCTTGCCAAACTACAACTCCCAAGAATCCATAGCATTGAGCTATAGTTTCTCACCAAACTACAACTCCCAGGAATCTGTAGCATTGAACTATGGTGCCTTGCCAAACTACAGCTCCCAGGATTCCTTAGCATGGAGTTTCTCGCCAAACTACAACCCGCTAAATTCCATAGCATGGTGCTATGGTTCTTGCCAAACTACAACTCCCAGAAATCCATGGAATTGTCATAGCGCGCGGTTTGGATAAACACACATGCAGCGGAAGATCAACGAAGAACTGGCACCAATAAAGAGGCTGAAGCCTGTTTGGCTATCTACAAAAGATTTACTAACAAATGGAAAACTCTCAAGAAGATATGTACAGACAGAGTGCAGAGAGGCAGAGAGCAGAGAGTAGACAGATAACACAAGGAGCTATTTATAACCACCTCTGCTGTCTGATGCAATACACAGTTAACTCTTTATACACCAAACTACAACTCCCAGGAATCCATAGCGTTGACGTATCGTTTCTCACCAAACTACAACTCCCAGGAATCTGTAGCATTGAACTGTGGTGCCTTGGCAAACTACAACTCCCAAGGATCCATAACATTGAGCTATGGCTTCTCGCCAAGCTATAATTCCCAGAAATCTGTAGCATTGAGCTATAGTTTCTCGCCAAACTACTATTCCCAGGATTCCTTAGCATGGAGTTTCTCGCCAAACTACAACTCCCAGGAATCCATAGCATTGAGCCATGGCAGTTCATTCTGCAGCATGAGATGCTCCCCTAGTGAACTGGACTGTATTCTGGTTTCTAATAATAACAATAATAATAATAATAATAATTATTATTATTATTATTATTATTATTATTATTATTATTATTATTATTTTATTATGACACAGCAAACAAGATAGATATGCTGGGTTTCGTATCACAAAATCACGAGTCAAACACTTCCCAAGTGTCTAGGACTGTGTGATGTATTTTCGGATGATGCGTGCAGATCCCAGTAGGGTGGCCTTTTGCGGTTAGCAAATCGTAATTTTGTCAATGTCTATTGTTTCCAAATGCTGGCTGAGATCTTTTGGCACGGCACCCAGTGTGCCCATCACCACCGGGACCACCTGCACTGGTTTCTGCCAGAGTCTTTGAAGTTCAATCTTGAGGTCCTGATTGCGGCTGAGTTTTTCCTGTTGTTTTTCATCAATGCGACTGTCACCTGGGATGGCGACATCAATGATCCAAACCTTGTTCTTTTCCACAACTGTGATGTCTGGTGTGTTGTGTTCCAGAACTTTGTCAGTCTGGATTCGGAAGTCCCACAGTATCTTTGCGTGCTCATTTTCCAAGACTTTTGCAGGTTTGTGGTCCCACCAGTTCTTTCCTGCTGGGAGGTGGTACTTGAGGCATAAGTTCCAATGAATCATTTGGGCCACATAGTTGTGCCTCTGTTTGTAGTCTGCCTGTGCAATTTTCTTACAGCAGCTGAGGAGATGATCAATGGTTTTGTCGGTTTCCTTGCATAGTCTGCATTTTGGGTCTTATTATTATTATTATTATTATTATTATTATTATTATTATTATTATTCATAATGTAACTATTTGTTGCTCTCTTCCTTCCCTTCCTTCTCCTCAATTCCAGATCATGCAGAAGATTGACAGGGAAGGAGGGCGCCTGGAACGTCCGGCCGATTGTCCGAGGGCGATTTACGCCTTGGCCCTAAAATGCTGGGCCCACAACCCGGAGGAGAGACCCCAATTTCGGGAAATCGTCAGCCTTCTGCAGGAGGTAAGAGAGAGAAGAATATCGTGGAGGGACGATGGGAGTTGTAGTCCAAGGATTACTTCTATATCAGACTTGGGCCATCTTTCTGGGTGTTTTGGACTCCAACTCCCATCATTCCTAACAGCCTCAGGCCCTTTCCTTTTGCCCCTCCGCCGCTTAAGCAAAAGGAAGGGGCCTGAGGCTGTTAGGAATGATGGGAGTTGGAGTCCAAAACACCTGGAAGATGGCCCAAGTTGGCCCATGCCTGGTCTACACTCGTATTTTTTTTAAAAATATTCTCTTTTGGAACGAAAAATGAAATATTTAAGACGAAGCGTTCCTATGCCTACTCTCCTCCTACATTATTTCTCGAAGTTATATAATGGATAAACTTTGTTTTTTATGTAAGACTATACGTAACCATTTCTGGTTATTGTTTCTCCATAAATGGGAAATAGAATGCTTGGGATAACAATAATGTTCCCAACGGTCGGGGATTCTGAGACATAAAGTCCAAAGTCTCCGGAAGGCCTAATGCAAGAATCTCCAGTGCAGTTTGGCCTCACTTGAACTCAATGCTATATGATCCTGGGAGTTGTAGTTTGGAGAGTAACTTTTGCATTAACCCATTACTATCTGCTTTCTTTCCAGCTCCGTCCAAAGGAAGTCAAGGCTTTGCAGGACTTGAATGAGCCCGGCTGGCTACGGCTGGAGGCCAACGATGCCATCACGGTTATCGAAGGCAGGTGAGAGTGTGGATGATGGGACCTGTTTCCATCCCAGCCTTGGAAGCCCATCACTTGCACAGTATTCCCTTGCTGACCTGAGTTCCCTTGCTTGATTAATATCACTCCTACCGGTAGTTATGTATTAATTTTTTAACATATTCGTCTATATTTAGCAGCAGGTGATGTAACTCTTATGTTAGAAGAATATCCTTGTGGGAGGCTCCTCTCATGTTCCTGTACAGGGAGCTAGAGCTGACATACAGGAGCTCACCCTGCTCTCCAGATTCGAACCACCAACCTTTCAGTCATCCGTCCTGCTGGCACAAGGGTTTAACCCATTGCTCCACTAACCCAGGGGCTCCAC